>NW_011494713.1:3283520-3284745 GCF_000754665.1 Bison bison bison
AAGATTTTCTCTGTTGGTGTCTCATTCATGAGTGGCTGTTAGTTGCTGTTCTTGTGAGCTGGAGTGAAGTTAGGAACAACCCATGTTGGCATCTTGGTAACATCATTTCCTGCACATCTTGAAGAGAGGGAAATCCTGAAATGTACCCATTAAAAGCAGACTTGCATATGTCCGTGATCAATAGCTCAGTTGTTAACCCTATGGAACCTGCCTGCCAGGCTCCTCTGTCCATGGAATTTTCCAGGCAAAAATACTGGAGTGTGTTGCCATTTCCTCCTCCAGGGAATCTTCCAAATCCAGGACTGAACCCGCACCTCATGTTATCTCCTGTATTGGCAAGCAGATTCTTTACCACTGCGCCACCTGGGAAGCCCCAAAGCAGGCTTACCTAGTGGACTTGGCCTCAACTTGGTATTATACTATAGATCCATCTTGGGAACATTTCTTTGATTCTTCCTTCCCCACTAAGAACCCAATACTCAAAATCAGGAGAGCTGGCCTTAGGCCTGATAGTAGGTAACTGGATTTCCCATCTATAAAATGAAGGGTTGAGACATACCTCTCCCCCAATAAATTTTAAGAAATAATATTCATTCCTTTAGACCAAGTAATTTTCCTTTCAGACATCCATCAAATGAACTGAAACAAAAGGGGAGAAATGTAAACAAGAGGCTGTATATGTAACGATACCTCACGGAATTTTTTTTTTTCCACAACTGCAAAGCAGTCTAAATGTTTTGTCGTTCACTCACTCAGTTGTGTCCCACTCTTTGCGACCCCATGGACTGTAGCACGCCAGGCTTCCCTGTCCTTCACCATCTCCTGGAGCTTGCTCAAATTCATGCCCATTGAGTTGGTAATGCCATCCAACCGTCTCATCCTCTATCGTCCCCTTTTCCTCCTGCCTTCAATTTTTCCCAGCATCAGGGTCTTTTCCAATGAGCCAGCTCTTTGCATCAGGTAGCCAGAGTACTGGAGCTTCAGCATCAGTCCTTCAAACGAATATTCAGGATTGATTTCCTTTAGGATGGACTGGTTTGAGCTCCTTGCACACCAAGGGACTCGCAAGAGTCTTCTCCAACACCACAGTTCAAAAGCATCAATTCTTCAGCACTTTCTTTATGGCCCAGCTCTCACACCCATACATGACTACTGGATAAAGCATAGCTTTGGCTTGATGGACATTTGTTGGCAAAGTAACATCTCTGCTTTTTAATATGCTGTC
>NW_011494713.1:3284845-3291344 GCF_000754665.1 Bison bison bison
CTTAAAGCTCAACATTCAGAAAACTAAGATCATGGCATCTGGTCCCATCACTTCATGGCAAATAGATGGGGAAACAGTGGAAACTGTCAGGCTTTATTTTGGGGGGCTCCAAAATCACTGCAGATGGTGATTGCAGCCATGAAATTAAAAGACTCTTACTCCTTGGAAGAAAAGTTATGACCAACCTAGATAGTATATTGAAAAGCAGAGATAATACTTTGCCAACAAAGGTCCGTCTAGTCAAGGCTATGGTTTTCCCAGTGGTCATGTATGGATGTGAGAGTTGGACTGTGAAGAAAGCTGAGCGCCAAAGAATTGATGCTTTTGAACTGTGGTGTTGGAGAAGACTCTTGAGAATCCCTTGGACTGCAAGGAGATCCAACCAGTCCATCCTAAAGGAGATCAGTCCTGGGTGTTCATTGGAAGGACTGATGCTGAAGCTAAAACTCCTATACTTTGGCCACCTGATGTGAAGAGCTGACTCATTGGAAAAGACTCTGATGCTGGGAGGGATTGGGGGCAGGAGGAGAAGGGGACGACAGAGGATGAGATGGCTGGATGGCATCACCAACTCGATGGACATGAGTTTGAGTGAACACTGGGTGTTGGTGATGGACAGGGAGTCCTGGGGTGCTGTGATTCATGGGGTCGCAAAGAGTCGGACACGACTGAGCAACTGAACTGAACTGAACTGAGGAGGGCTCACAACCAACGAGTACTCCCCAGACGTGCCACTATCTTTGTCCCCACAGTGAGCCACAGGCACTCCCACCTCTGCAGGAGACCCTGTAATACTAGTAGTTGAGTCTGGCCCAGTCTCTTATGAGGTCTCTGCTGTTTTCCCTGGGTCCTGGTGTACATGGGACTTTTGTAAGCCCTCCAAGAATGAAGTTTTTGTTTGCCCCAGTCCTTTGGGGTCCCCATTGGCCTTCAAATCCAAATTCTCTAAAGGAATTCTCCTGCTGCTGCCAGAACCCCAGGCTGGAAAACTTGACATGAGGCTCAGGACTTTGACTCCTGTGGGAGTATTTCTGTAGTGAAATTATTTTCCAGTTTGTGGGCCACCCATGTGGCAGGTATGGAATTCGATTACACTGTGACTGCACTCCTCCTAGTGTCTCATTGCCTCTTTGTCTTTGGATGTAGGGTATATTTTTTAGTATGCTCAACATTTTTTGTGTTTTGTCCATGGTTGTTCAGAAGTTAGTTGTGATTTGGGTGTTTTTGTTAAGAAGAGGTGAGCTCCGTCCTTCTATTCTTCCATCTTGTTGGTCAGTTTCTTGTTAGGTTTTGATTTATGTAATTGGGTGCACCAGTGGTGAGCACATAAATAAATATGATAAATATACAACTATTATATCTTCTTAATGTATTGACTACTTTATCATTACCTTCTTGGTCTATCCCTACCATTTTTAGGTTACAGTCTACTTTGTCTGATATAAGTATTGCTACTCCTGCTTTTTTTTGGTTGCCATTTCCTTGAAATATCTTTTTCCATCTCTTTTCTCTCAGTCTATGTGTCTTTATGGCTAAAGTGAGTCTCTCGTAAGCAGTATATCATTGGGTCTTATTTTTTATTTCACCATTGTATGTCTTTTGGTTGGATAATGCAATCCACTTATGTTTAAAGTAGTTATTGTGAAAAAGGGAGACTTACTATTGCCATTTTGTTAACTTATTGCCTGGCTGTTTTGTAAATTCATTGTTCCTTATTTCTTACCCTGCAATCTTTTTCTTATTTTGATGTTTTGTGCTATCAGTATGCTTGACTTCTTTATCATGTTCCCTTTGTAATTACTGCAGGTTTTCCCCCGTGTAGTTACTGTGAAGCTTACATAAAAATATCTTAAAATTGTAACACTCTAGTGTAAGCTAAAAACAACTTCAATATAGTTCCCAAGCTTCACACTTTTACTTCTCCTCTTCCTCACATTTTAGCTTACTGACATTACAGTTTGCTTATTTTTATATTATATAACTAATAAAAGATTATTATAGTTACGGTTATTTTTACATTTGTTTTTTAACTTGTAAACTAGATTTGTAAGTGAATTATGCACCAGTATTACCATATTACACAATCTAACTTGGACTATGTTTCTACCATTACCAGTGAGTTTTACACTGCCATCTTATTTTTTATGATGGTAATTAGCGTCCTGTTACTTCCACTCAACAGCCTCTCTTTAGCATTTCTTGTAAAGCATATCTAATGGTGATGAATTCCCTCAATTTTTGTTTGGGAAAGCTTCTGAAGAACAGCTTCACCAGTAGTATTTTTGGTTCACAGTTTCTTTCTTTCAATATTTTGAATATGTCAACCCATTCTCTTCTGGCCTGAAAAGTTTGTGTTGAAAAATCTGCATCTTTGGGAGCTCCCTTGTATTACCGTTTTTCTCTTGTTGGTTTTAAAGTTCTTTTTCTTTGACTCTTGACAATTTAATTGTAATATGTGTCAGTGTAGTACTTTTCAGTTCAACCTTTTTAGGATCCCTTTGGTCTCTTGTATCTTGAGGTCTCCTTCTCTTCCCATGTTTGGGAAGTCTTCAACCATTCGTGCTTTAAATATATTTTCTGTCCTTTTCCTCTGCCCTTTCTGGGATTCCTGTAATATGAATACTGTTTCTTTTCATTGTGTCCCATAAGTCCTATAGGCTGGCTTCACTTTCATTCTTTTTTCTAGTTGCTTCTGATAGGATAATTTCAAATGGCCTATCTTCTGGGTCACTGATTCTTCTTTTGAAAATCTCTATTAATTTCAATTCAGTTATTTTTCAGCTGTAGGATTTGTGTTTTTTTTTAATGTTTTCTATTTCTTTGTTGAACTTCTCATTTTGTTCATTCATTGCTTTCCCAATTTTGTTTAAGTGTTGTGTATTCTTGTAATTCACAAAACTTCTTTAAGAGCATTATTCTGAATTCTTTGTTCACAGATCTCCATTTCTTTAAGGCTATTAGTGCCTTTTTAGTTTCCTTTAGTGTTGTCATATTTACCTGATTTTTCATGATCCTTGATTCCTTACATTGGTATATGTGCATCTGATAAGTGACCTCTTCTTCTAGACTTTGCAGATTCACTTTGGATTCATTAGTCAGCTTAGTTTGGGTTTCTGGTATCTTCTGGCAACATCCTTAGGCAAATGAGACCTACTATTAGCGTCTATTATGGGGCTGCTGCTGCTGCTAAGTCGCTTCAGTTGCGTCCGACTCTGTGCGACCCCATAGATGGCAGCCAACTAGGCTCTGCCGTCCCTGGGATTCTCCAGGCCAGAACACTGGAGCTAGGCAACTGTTAAAGCTCTGAGGGTGTCTATGGCAGGGGGGCGGGGTGGGGGCGATGTTGCCACTGGCTGATAACAGCTGGATAGAATTGCTGGCTTGGTTGCATGCTCACCTGAGGCTGTACTATTGGTTCTGTTGCTGTCTGGATTCTCTAGTCAGGACTAGGGACTAAATTCAGTAGTAAATGGGGTATGGATTACCTCCCCTACCCTGGTAGGGCAGCAGAATGGGACCCAGTGCCTGTATGACTCATTGTTTGGGGAATATTGCAAGCAGGGCTGCTGGATGGGCTACACAGGTTTTTGTGCTCTGGTAAGGCTCCCTCGTCAGGTGGACTAAAGGCTATATTCAGCAATGAATGGGGCTATGAATTAGTTTCCCTGACTAAGCTAATTTAGGCATAGTGGTAAAAGTAGCTCCAAGGCCACTAAGGCTGTCTGTCATCATCAATCAAGTTGACCCAGGCCCTAAGTTCTACAGCCAAACTGGGCCACTTGCTTTGCTCTAAAAGTAATGAGCTTTGCCTACCTATTTCTCAGCTCCATTGTTGCTGGGTGATGCAGCTTCCAGGTATTCTTACCAGCCCTTCCTGTCAGATGGAGCTAATAACTCAGCTCCTCCCTGGGCTGGACTGGGAGGGCCCATTTTAGGTAACTTCCAAATTTCCCCAGACTTTCTCGTTAGAAGGGGCTGGGATCTAGACTCCACAGTGGGTGGATCTATGACTCATTTCTTCTCCCTGGATGTGAATAGACCAGACTCCAGGGCTCTCCTAACTCTCCTCTGAGGACTGAAATCAGGCAGTCCTGCACCCTACTGAGTTCCCTGGTCAGGTGCACCATCAACTTGGTTCTGCAGGTGAGCAAAGCCACTGGTTGGGACTAGTACTTGTCTCTGCAGGTATGGATTTGGTCAGCCAAGATCTGAGTGCTGACTGTTGGAAGTCCCTCCCCGCCCCCTTCTCCCTCATAGATTCCTAGTGGTTGAGCCCTACTGAGTCCCCAGTGATACTATGGGATGAAATCCACAATAAGGGCCCATACATGACTACTGGATAAAGCATAGCTTTGGCTTGATGGACATTTGTTGGCAAAGTAACATCTCTGCTTTTTAATATGCTGTCTAGGTTTGTCATAGCTTTTCTTCCAAGAACAAGCATCTTTTAATTTCATGGCTTCAGTCACCATCTGCAGTGATTTGGGAGCCCCCAAAAATAAAGTCAGCCACTGTTTCCCCATCTATTTGCCATGAAGTGATGGGACTGGATGCCATGCTCTTTGTTTTCTGAATGTTGAGTTTTAAACCAGCTTTTTCACTCTCCTCTTTCACCTTCATCAAGAGGCTCTTTAGTTTCTCACTTTCTGCCATAAGGGTGGTATCATCTGCATATCTGAGGTTATTGATATTTCTGGCAATCTTGATTGTAACTATTATTATTGGGCAACTATTAATGGTTCATATTAACTATTAATAGTTAACTATTAATATTAACTTAATCATATTAAGCAACTATTATTGTATTAACTAAACAGAATATTTGGCAACCATTATAAATACCAGTAGGAGTTTATGTCAACATAGAAAATGTCTAAAGGAGTAAGATGTAAATTTGTTCATACAAATATGATTGCAATTACATGAAATGAGAAACCACAAAATTGTGCCTAAAATGAAGACCAAAAAAATACATAACATAATAAAAGATGCTATTGGATAATAGACTCTCTAATTGACTTACAAAAGACAACACTCAAAATTATAATAGTGATTTCTTGTCATTTTGTTCTTGCAAATGTGACCAAAATTGGAGGCTTTTCAGACTATAATTTCACATGTAAATGTTGTAAATATTGCCAACCATTTGAGGCATTTTGGTTATTTTTGGTTTAACATGGTGACCTTAAGAATTTATGATATAGGATCTATTCCTAAAATGACTTTGTTAAAAGTCAGGATTCTACAGAACAATTTCTGGACTCCCTCTCATTCAGTAATTAGTTTGGGTTTGTTTCCATTACAGATCTTTGTGGAAAAAGAAAACCTGAAATTTAAAATTAAGAAAAATATGTCTCTTTACAGGTGTTCCATTGCCCAAAGAAGATATTTCTGCCCCCTTGATCTCCAGCTCACCAGTGAAGGAATCCCACGAGTATGAAGAGCCGTCAAGTGAAGAGGAAGATAAAATAAAAGAAGAACCCTTGACAATCTCTGAACTGGCATACAACCCAAGTGCCAGCCTACTCCCTACCCCGGTTGATGATGATGAGATTGACATGCTCTTTGACTGTCCATCTAGGCTGGAGTTGGAAAGAGAAGACACAGATTCATTCGAGGAACTGGAAGCAGATGAAAATGCCTTTTTAATGGCAGAAGAGGAGGAGATGAAGGAGGCTCGCCAAGCTTTGTCATGGAGCTATGACATTCTGAGTGGCACTATTCGGGTGAACCCACTGGTCAAGAGTTTTTCCCGGCTCCTTGTGGTGGGCCTGGGCCTGCTGCTCTTTGTATTTCCCCTGCTCCTCCTCCTTTTGGAGTCAGGTATTGATCTCTCCTTCTTATGTGAAATCCGCCAGACGCCTGAGTTTGAGCAGTTTCACTATGACTACTACTGTCCTCTCAAGGAGTGGGTGGCTGGCAAAGTCAACCTCGTACTTTACATGTTGGGTTGCTCATAAAGCTCATTTCTCATATGACTAAGGGCTATATTCAATACTAGTGATTTGGTTTGTTTTTGTTTTTGTTTTTTTCCAGCAAATGCCTGGTTCTGAATGGTCATGGGACCATCAATAGGTGTTCTTACTCATAACTGATTATTCAGAGCTTTAAGTTAGCTTTCCATAATTCACTGCAAGTAAGTTTAAATCAAACACAGTTATTTTAGTTATAGGTCAGGAAGATGACCTCTAAATAACCAAAAATATGTTTATTTTTTATTATAGTACAGACATACTCTTTATCTATTATAATACATTGAGCTGAATTAGATTCTTTTTTTTTTAATAGCACCATTACAAGCTATAAGGTTCAGAATCAGAGTTTTAGTAAAAACCCAAGGGAAAGTTTTTTGAATATAATCCTTAGTGAGAACAATGTCCTCTAACCAATGCCTATACAACTAAATTTATGCTGGGCTTTTGCTTTTGTTTTTTTAAAAATATTTTTATGTGTTCAAAATATTTTGGTAAATTTTTAGCAAAAAAAAAAAAAAAGGAGC
>NW_011494713.1:3291444-3298580 GCF_000754665.1 Bison bison bison
TAAATTTTAATAAAAAAAAAAAAAAAAGGAGCTTCCTGGAGTTATTTAAGTGTACAGATTGTAAGACTAATGCACAAAGGGTATGTCAGGAATTTTTAATGTCTTGGCACTGGTTTGTTTTTTAAAATATTTTTGGCTGAACAATCACATAATTGTTATTATCTGCATATGAGATAGAAAAATAGGTAGAAAAACACTGTAGAAAATAAGCTCCTGAAACGGATGATGGAACTGGAGGAAGTAGAAATTGTGAGCATCAAGAGGACACAGGGTGGTCCATTTTTCAAAATATTTGGACAAGATGACTTGTTACTTTCATTTGCATTCTGTCCATATGTGTTGGCTGAGGCAATGGAATGGTTTTAAAAGAAAGTGAAATTTTTAAAGGAAAATAGTTAAAGGAGATGCTAGTTAGTTGTGTATTATTGTACATTAACCCAAGAGTGGAAGCAAATGGGAATTGGAAAAATGGCAAGTAGCAAAACGAGTTCTGATGAGACTGATAGGCAAGTGGTGGTAGACAAATGATTTTATGAAAGTGATGGTGATGCAAGGTTCTGGATGATGTAAAGAACAGTAAACTCGCTGTCCAAGTGGACATGAATATGTCTAAGTGGATCTAAATAAAAGTGGAGAAACTTGAAGGCACATTTTTTGATCCCTCATGCCATTCATTGAGATTCTGTGGAAGAAACTTTAAAAGAATTCTATGTGTGTGAAAGAGAACAAAAGAGTCAGAAAGAATGTGAGGAGAATGATCTTGGCTTTTTGATAAATGCCTATGATCTTCCTCTGTGGTGGTCATTATACTCTTTCCCTTTCCTGGTTTCTTTAGGATCTTATTCATAATTGGGACTCTAATTAAGAAACTGGAGGGGACTTATTAGATAATATACCATTTCAGCTTGGATGAAGTAGTGAAATGACCCCCTAACTAGATAGTAAGTGGGACAAATGCTCTCGTACCTTCCTTCATACCACTGAATCCATGACAGAAAGAAAGGCTCTGACGCCTTCCATGCAGAGTGCATACCAATACTGTGAAAGAAGAGGGTTCAGTACAGAGCTTAGGGCACAGAGCATAGTGATTTTTCCATAAAATGTAAATGAAGACATGGAATGTTTTCATGGGATGGGCTACCTATAATCTCTCCTAACTTCAGCTCTACCATTAGTATAATTTCCAAAATGGCCATTCCAGTCCTACTCATTCATGGAGCCCTGAGTGCTTTATTAGACATTTGATTTTGTAAATACATTTTTAAAAGTCAGCTCATGAAGACTTCAGCAAACTATACTATACTTTGCTATTCAGTTTACAGGGTGGTCTTTCTCATGTGCATTAAGTGACTGATTTTTCTTTTAAATAAAGATTATTTGATACCTGAAATTTGATACCAATATAGAAATATATTTTCTATAGGTTATTTGGGAAGTTTGCAAATGATCACCTTTGAAATTGAAGTGGTTTCCCCCTTGTTTATGACTTAAAGTCATATCTCTGACATAAGGATGTGCCAGTATAGTCTGCAGAAAATTAGTTCCCTCTTCTAATCATGCTTAATCTCATTTTCTTTGAAGTTCTAACCATAACAAATCATCCAGCCCTTCTCCTTTTACATTAATATTAAATAACATTTTAAAATTATAGAATTCATATATTATACATCATAAAACATTGAAAAATGCTGACAGGATGAGCATCACACATAGTCTAGCCAAGTGGATTTATACTAAGGAGTAATGACTATATAATTTTAATATTTCCAGCTAATATCTCTTAGGCAAAAACTTCACTGTTGAATAAAAATATTTTTAAGTGAAGGATCTGACAGGATAAGGTCTGCTGAATTTAAACAACAGCTACCAAAAGTAAAACTCGGATCCTGAAATGCCATTTTGTCAGGACAGATCAGTCTTTTAGAAATACTCGCTTTTCTTAGAAAACAGTCACCAGTTGCCTGAATCAAAGAGGAGAAGACTGCTTCCAAAGGTAGAAGATATATAATATAGTAAGATACAGAATTGAAAGCAAGTGTGTGAGTATATGTATATTCCATATTATTGGTATATACGTGTTTATATATGAATATGTGTATATATGTGTGTTTGTATACACACAACTGATATGCCCTTCATACACAGATGTTTTTATTTATCCCCAATTGAGGAATTTGTGACATGTATTATTCATTTTCCCTCTCTGATAACATAGTGGATAAAACCCTCAAAGGTTTCAATTTTCCATGAAAATTACTGTGTGTACATTTGTGGTTTTATATACACACACATATGGCAAATACATATACACACACAATCTTTAGTGCTAATGCAAGTTGGATATGAAAAAAATGTAGGTGAAGTATTGTGTATTTCTGTCTGTGCTTGGAACATATTGTAAAATGTTATGTATCTGGAACAGATTTTGTGGTTTGTCTAATATAAAGACAACTCTGGGAAGAAGTCAAAATGATTGATTTCACTGAAAAACTAGAGATCTGGGGGCCACGTTACCTATGGTTGGAGCCTTATCTTTGTACAGTGAAATTTGCATTTCTGTGTCAACATCCAGATTGTTTTATATGTTAATATGGTGGCAGGAATCCCTAATAAAAATACTCTGGGGAAAAAATGTTTCTGCAATCATTCAGTTTTATTCAAAGTAAAGTTGTATAAATAGCCTGTTGGAAACTACAGAAAGGTGCCATCTGGTGCCATGAAATGAGGTCACCCTTGAATGGTGATACTATGAAAAGAATGGCTAATGGATGGGATTAACACTTAGCAGAAGTCACCCATGCTAAAAGGCAAAATATTGAATGCACTGGAAATGCATCCAAATATAGAAGACAGTATAGTTAGTGGCATCAAGATAGAAAAGCACAGGAAAAAAAAAACAGAAAAGGGGTTTTCTCTGTGACAGGTAGGCGGGAGGACTTCAGAGTGCTAGCAGTATGTCCTTACTTCCTGAGCCAAAGAGAGCTACGTCAGACTCGACTCTGCAAGACGTGCCATTAAACGTCTATCAGTTCACAGGCCCTGGAAGAGTTTTCCTATTCTACTCCTGTCTTCCCTGCATGCGTGGCCTAAAAGGCCCTCCTGCTTTGGTTTGGCACAAAGCTAATGATTTCACACCTGACAGTTAAATCAGAAGGTGTCAGTTACTCTGGAGTCAAAGGGACTCTCTTTACAACAGGAACACCATAGGTGTCCAGCTGAATTATACCCTAGCTGTGTGGCCTAGTGGGTTTTTTCTTTTCAGTTTTATCAAGATATAATTGACATATACCAGTATATTACTTTAGGTAGGTAATGATTTGATATGTGTATATACTGCAAACTGATTACCACCATAAGTTTAGTCACGGTCCGTCACCTCACAGAGTTAATTTGTTTTCCCTTGTGATAGGAACGTTTAAGATTGCTGACTCTCTTAGGAACTTGCAGGTATACAATACAGAATCATAACTAGAATCACCAAGCTGTACATTACACTCCCAGGACTTGTTTATCTTATAACTAGAAATTTGTACCTTCTGACCCCCTTCATCCATTTCACCCATCCAGGGGTCGGGGGTGGGTGAAGTCTGCCCAGTTCTTTCCTCAGCAGTCCTCAGGGGTCTGAGCACCAGAGCACAGGAAAGAAAAGGAATTTGGTGGTCAGTGTTCAGGTGTGAGATGTCGGGAGTCAGTCCCGAATCCACCAGCTCTAGCCAGCACCTGTGTTTGCATCGTGGCTGCCGACTGGGAGGCTCATACAAAATAGCCCCTGGCCACTTGTTCACTGAGCAGTCCAGGCTCCTAAGCCACCCTTACCTCCTGGGAGAAACCTTTTTCCTTATTCGTACATTCCTTGCTCAGCCAATCAAGGCAAAGATCTCCTAACTACAGTAGAGCATGGAAGGAAAGTACTGGGGAGAAGCTTCCACCGGGGTGACCTCAGTTGGGATGGTTGTGGTTGATGAACTTGAGACTCTTGGGACCACCTTTCTCTACTGGGTGGAGATAATGTGCTAAAGGACCCTGCTTACTTGTCCTCCTGCTTCTTCTCTCTCTCTCTGTTTCTCTTGGACCTGCTTTGGGGCTTCCAGTCTACCTGCAGTAAACAAACCCAGCGGGACCTGCCCGTGGTGAGCCCACCCAGGACTCAGCTCTCCACGTTCCAGCCTCGGTCTGCGGCGGGGTGGGTAAGTTTGGTTAGCCCCACCCAGTGGGCTCAGCTGTCATCACTTCAGAGAAGATGAAAAAACCTCGCTTGGGCCTCAAATCCCAGCTGTGTTCTTCAATTTGTCAATAAAGCTGATTTTAATCCTCTTCTGGCCATTGTGTATATTGTCTACGGAGAAGTGGGGTGGGCGCTGGGGAGTGGTTCAGGGTGTCTGTCACCTCCAGTGTTGCAAGCAAGGTAGGAGCAGAGGAGGCTGCTCCTGGCTGAACCTCAAACATCAGAGGATGTCTGCCACTGATATGGGCCCTGACAGCCCTTAGAGTTGGGTGAGGAAACTTGGGACATAAGATAGTATGTCCCCGACAGGCTACATTCCAAGAGCCCACTTGTAAGTCCAATTTGTTCATAAGTTCACAAAGTTAGCCTAGGTACCCAACTAACACAATCAGCTATATAGTACTGTACTTTAGAGGTTTATAATACTTTTCACACAAATAATACATTAAAAAAATAAATAAGCAGACTTTTTTTTAAATTCTATTTTTTAAATTTACAATATTGTATTAATTTTGCCAATATCAAAATGAATCCGCCACAGGTATACCTATGTTCTCCACCCTGAACCCTCCTCCCTCCCCATACCCTCCCTCTGGGTCATCCCAGTGCACCAGCCCCAAGCATCCAGTATCGTGCATCGAACCTGGACTGGTGACTCATTTCATACATGATATTATACATGTTTCAATGTCATTCTCCCAAATCTCCCCACCCTCTCCCTCTCCCACAGAGTCCATAAGACTGATCTATACATCAGTGTCTCTTTTGCTGTCTCGTACACAGGGTTATTGTTACCATCTTTCTAAATTCCATATATATGCGTTAGTATACTGTATTGGTGTTTTTCTTTCTGGCTTACTTCACTCTGTATAATAGGTTCCAGTTTCATCCATCTCATTAAAACTGATTCAAATGTATTCTTTTTAATGGCTGAGTAATACCCCATTGTGTATATGTACCACAGCTTTCTTATCCATTCATCTGCTGATGGGCATCTAGGTTGCTTCCATGTCCTGGCTATTATAAACAGTGCTGCGAGGAACATTGGGGTACACGTGTCTCTTTCCCTTCTGGTTTCCTCAGTGTGTATGCCCAGCAGTGGGATTGCTGGATCATAAGGCAGTTCTATTTCCAGTTTTTTAAGGAATCTCCACACTGTTCTCCATAGTGGCTGTACTAGTTTGCATTCCCACCAACAGTGTAAGAGAGTTCCCTTCTCTCCACACCCTCTCCAGCATTTATTGCTTGTAGACTTTTGGATCACAGCCATTCTGACTGGTGTGAAATGGTACCTCATAGTGGTTTTGATTTGCATTTCTCTGATAATGAGTGATGTTGAGCATCTTTTCATGTGTTTGTTAGCCATCTGTATGTCTTCTTTGGAGAAATGTCTATTTAGTTCTTTGGCCCATTTTTTGATTGGGTCATTTATTTTTCTGGAGTTGAGCTGGAGGAGTTGCTTGTATATTTTTGAGATTAGTTGTTTGTCAGTTGCTTCATTTGCTATTATTTTCTCCCATTCTGAAGGCTGTCTTTTCACCTTGCTAATAGTTTCCTTTGTTGTGCAGAAGCTTTTAAGTTTAATTAGGTCCCATTTGTTTATTTTTGCTTTTATTTCCAATATTCTGGGAGGTGGGTCACAGAGGATCCTGCTGTGATGTATGTCGGAGAGTGTTTTGCCTATGTTCTCCTCTAGGAGTTTTATAGTTTCTGGTCTTACGTTGAGATCTTTAATCTAACAGTCCAGTACCTTGAAGAGTACAGTAGTACAGCACAACAGCTGGCACACAGGGGCTGGCATTAAGTGAACAGGCAAGAAGGGGCTACTGACAGGAGGAGGCAGAGGAGGTGAGCGATGGCAGAGCCTAAGGACCTTTAGCAATAGGAGGGCAAGCTGCAATTTCACTCACGCCTGACGTTGATGGAACAGATTCTGGTTCCTTGCTGGATTCAATTCTGCCTGTCCTCTTGAAAAAACAATCCAGTGATATCTGGCTAGGAGCTCTGTTTCATTTATCATAGATGACACAGTAGTGCTGGACTGCATTCTGAACGGCTGCTGCAGCCTTCACGTACCATTCTAAGTCCAGGTCCTGTACCTTAAAAACTAACAACGCCTCCTCAAATAAAATCCCCTCGTCATTTCCTGCATCATGAACCTCTTCAGTTCTTCAGTTATTTCTTCCTCTTGTGTCTCTTCGTCCTTTCTCTGGGCCTCCAATTCCTGGCATTTCTTGCCAGTACCAGCTACATCACTACTGCTTTTATGCTTGCTTCCAAACATTCCTGGACTTTATATAAAGATACTGTACTCTGTAAAGCACACAAAAGTACAACCACTTTAGAGGAGGCATGCATATGACAATGTACGCTAGACACATAAGCTAACTTACATGATTGGATATGCAAATGTGCGTTCGAATTTTTGAAAGTTCGCAACTTGAAGGGGACTTACTATATGTGGGGGACTTCCTGTATTAGTAAAGAACAGGAGGTTTCTTGGAACCACACATTCCTCTTCTTTATCTGTAGCTGATGCTGACCTCAAAAATCTCTGGAATGAGAACCAAATCCATTTTTCCTGATTGCAAAGGAAAACTCTTAGTATTTTAAATAGGATAGAGCATATGCTTTGTATGGATACCAAGTATTAAAACCTGTCTTGCAAATTACAGCAGCACTTCCAGCTAACATGGCTCATCTTTTTTTTTTAATTTTATTTTATTTTTAAACTTTACATAATTGTATTAGTTTTGCCAAATATCAAAATGAATCCATCACAGGTATACATGTGCTCCCCATCCTGAACCCTCCTCCCTCCTCCCTCCCCATACCATCCCTCTGGGTCGTCCCAGTGCACTAGCCCCAAGCATCCAGTATCGTGCATTGAACCTGGACTGGCATCTCGTTT
>NW_011494713.1:3298680-3307740 GCF_000754665.1 Bison bison bison
CCCAAGCATCCAGTATCGTGCATTGAACCTGGACTGGCATCTCGTTTCATACATGATATTTTACATGTTTCAATGCCATTGTCCCAAATCTTCCCACCCTCTCCCTCTCCCACAGAGTCCATAAGACTGTTCCATACATCAGCATCACTTTTGCTGTCTCGTACACAGGGTTATTGTTATCATCTTTCTAAATTCCATATATATGCGTTAGTATACTGTATTGGTGTTTTTCCTTCTGGCTTGCTTCACTCTGTATAATAGCTCCAGTTTCATCCACCTCATTAGAACTGATTCAAATGTATTCTTTTTAATGGCTGAGTAATACTCCATTGTGTATATGTACCACAGCTTTCTTAGCCATTCATCTGCTGATGGACATCTAGGTTGCTTCCATGTCCTGGCTATTATAAACAGTGCTGCGATGAACATTGGGGTACACGTGTCTCTTTCCTTTCTGGTTTCCTCAGTGTGTATGCCCAGCAGTGGGATTGCTGGATCATAAGGCAGTTCTATTTCCAGTTTTTTAAGGAATCTCCACACTGTTCTCCATAGTGGCTGTACTAGTTTGCATTCCCACCAACAGTGTAAGAGGGTTCCCTTTCCTCCACACCCTCTCCAACATTTATTATTTGTAGACTTTTGGATCACAGCCATTCTGACTGGTATGAAATGGTACCTCATAGTGGTCTTGATTTGCATTTCTCTGATAATGAGTGATGTTGAACATCTTTTCATGTGTTTGTTAGCCATCTGTATGTCTTCTTTGGAGAAATGTCTATTTAGTTCTTTGGCCCATTTTTTGATTGGGTCATTAGTTTTTCTGGAGTTGAGCTGGAGGAGTTGCTTGTATATTTTTGTAGATTAGTTGTTTGTCAGTTGCTTCATTTGCTATTATTTTCTCCCATTCTGAAGGCTGTCTTTTCACCTTGCTGATAGTTTCCTTTGATGTGCAGAAGCTTTTAAGGTCAATTAGGTTCCATTTGTTTATTTTTGCTTTTATTTCCGATATTCTGGGAGGTGGGTCATAGAGGATCCTGCTGTGATGTATGTCAGAGAGTGTTTTGCCTATGTTCTCCTCTAGGAGTTTTATAGTTTCTGGTCTTACATTGAGATCTTTAATCCATTTTGAGTTTATTTTTGTGTATGGTGTTAGAAAGTGTTCTAGTTTCATTCTTTTACAAGTGGTTGACCAGTTTTCCCAGCACCACTTGTTAAAGAGATTGTCTTTAATCCATTGTATATTCTTGCCTCCTTTGTCAAAGATAAGGTGTCCATATGTGCGTGGATTTATCTCTGGGCTTTCTATTTTGTTCCATTGATCTATATTTCTGTCTTTGTGCCAGTACCATACTGTCTTGATAACTGTGGCTTTGTAGTAGAGCCTGAAGTCAGGTAGGTTGATTCCTCCAGTTCCATTCTTCTTTCTCAAGATCGCTTTGGCTATTTGAGGTTTTTTGTATTTCCATACAAATTGTGAAATTATTTGTTCTAGCTCTGTTAACATGGCTCATCTTGATCTCCTCATCCACAAGAACTATGATTTTGATCATCCCAAGGGTTTTGAGCTTTCCAAGGAGACTACACTTTAAGGGAGAGAACATACTAACCAACCAACATTGGTTTCCACTTTGCTAGGCAGTTAGTCTTCGCAGTAAGTTAAAAACACAGCATCCTGGTTTAGGGGTCAGTCTCCCGTCACTTCCATGGTGTGAATCAGCTCCCTTCCATGCTCAGTCAGCCTCAGTGTCCTGAAAACCCTGGGCTTCTGGCTCTGAAGAGTTGCATGCCAGACCCTGAACAGTGGTGGCCATAGAGAGGTACTGCTCCCTGGTTCTAAGGGTTTCTATTTATTGTCCAAACCAGGACTCTTTTTGAGAGTGAAAGGGGGTGTTTTTAAAGAATATGTCACAGCAATGGGTATTAACTAGGACCTTTTCTGATGCTCTGTCTTAGAGTTTTACCTCGTAAGCTAGAATGCCCTCTTTCAACAATTCCTCCAGCTTGTTTCCTCTTAAATATGGATAAGGTAAAACAGGGAAGGATTATTGCCCTGTAGTCATAGATCTCCTACTTGTATCAAGAATCAGATTAAAAATCATGGGTTTTGGTGTGGGACTATACATGAGACAGAAGATTATTTTAAAAGAGGTTTCTGGCATTGAATATTTAGTGCTACACATTCAATTTGTTTACCATTTGTAATGATGAATTTCTTATTTAGTGTGAAACAAGTAGAGAGTTAAAACAATCTCAAGGTTGCTTTTACCTGTGTAGTCATGAATTTGACACTTCTGATCAGCACATACAAGTGATGATGATCAGCTTAACTGTGAGCAACTGAGTCACACTAAGTACACTCAAGACAGTTATGCCAAAACCAACTTGCTCATTTATAACAAGAGGTGTCAGTCATCCTGACACTTGTTTGATGCTAGATACTCCGTGCATGACCTTCCTAAAACATTAGCTGTAATGTGAACCAAACACTATTAAGTCCAAGGAGTCACAGCTAGAAAGCTGCCTCTTGGGGAAGTCTTCCCAACAGACATGCCTGTCTCAGGAGGGTTGGGGATTATACACATCTTACTCAAAATCTCCCATTTTTGCAAATCTCTTATGGTGCAGGCTGGCAAGGGATCTCCAAAACCATTTCTTATTTATGCTGTGCACAGAATTAGACTACATTTCCCAGCCCAAGTGTACATGGGTATGGCTGTATTCCCAAGCTCTGGCCATTGGAATTTGAATGGGAAGTGATCTGTATCACTTCTAAGCCCTGGACTAAATGTGAGCCTTTATGAGCCACTGGATGTCAATACTTGCCAGCAACCTAGATCCTTGAATGACCATGGAGCAGATCACCCTATGTTCATGCATGTGTGCATGCTAAGTCGCTTCAGTCATGTCTGACTTTGTGTGACCCTATAGACTGTAGCCCGCCAGGCTCCTCTGTCCATGGAATTCTCCAGGCAAGAATGCTGGAGTGGGTTGCCCTGCAACCAGGGGATCTTCCTGACATGGGGATTGAACCCTAGTCTCATGTCTCCTGCATTGGCAGGCAGGTTCTTTACCACTAGTGCCACTTGGGAAGCCCAGAGCACCCTATGCTGCTGCTGCTGCTAAGTCGTTTCAGTCACGTCCAACTCTGTGCGACCCCATAGATGGCAGCCCACCAGGCTCCCCTATCCCTGGGATTCTCCAGGCAAGAACACTGGAATGGGTTGCCATTTCCTTCTCCAGGGAGCGCCCTATACCTCACCCTAAACCAGACCCATCTTAGACTGTTACTTGGGCAACAAAGTCTTACCTGGCGATTTCCAAGTCCATTGTTGTTACCACTCCTTCTCCCATCACTTAAGTTGTCCAGCTCGCCTGAAGAAGGGAAGGATAGCTGACAGCAGGTATAGGAACTGCCCAGGACAGGAATGACCCAGAAGATTCCATTGGATAATTCCCTGTGCCTAAGAGTACAAAAAGAAGGATTAGGGCCTACTTTTGATGCTAATGTATCTTGTTACTCTTGCTTTCAGGGGCTCAATTGGAATCTCACATAATTAGAACCCAAGGTAGCCCACCCTGAGGAGCAAGATGACACCTGACTGAGAACTACTGGATTCAGGAGTGGTTTCACAGGCACACGTGTGATCTGTGAACTTGAACAGGGCCCTGCTCTCAAAGGTTTGGTTTAATGCTCTGCTTGCACATCATGAAATTCTTAATATCATCCTAGAACTTGTGTTATGTCAGTGTACTCCAATAAGATAACAAAATGTGCAGGAGATCAGTCAGGCAACAGTGGGCACCATGGATACTGAGCATTTGGTCTGAGTGCCAGGAACATGGGCACACGCATGCACACACACACACACACACACGGCAGACTGAAACCCCAGGTGTCCCTGAGGGTCTCCTGAGGGGACTCTGTGCACCAGAACCTAAGCCCAGATCATGGCAATGCAGGCAGCTGCAGTGGAAGCTGGCCCTGGGAGACAGGAGGCTTTGCATAGGGACAGCACTACAACCTGTGGTGCGAGGCCAGCTTGCCACTTGGTCCCTGGAGCCCATCTCTGAAGCATCAGCACAGATATTTTTTTAAAGCACTTTACAGTTAATTAACCCTCACAATAATCCTATTAAGCAGGAACTATTATTACTCTTTTAAATTAAAATTTTAAAACTGGGGGAGGAGCTAAGATGGCAGAGGAATAGGACGGGGAGACTGGTTTCTCCCCCACAAATTCATCAAAAGAACATTTAAACGCCGAGTAAATTCCACAAAACAACTTCTGAAAGCCGGCAGAGGACATCAGGCACCCAGAAAAGAAGCCCATTGTCTTCAAAAGGAGGTAGGAAAAAATATAAGACAAAAAAAGAGACAAAAGAGGGAGGCACGGAGCTCCATCCCAGGAAGGGAGTCTTAAAAAGAGAGAAGTTTCCGAACACCAGGAAACACTCTCACTGCTGAGTCTGTGCGGAGCCTTGGAAGCACAGAGGGCAACATAACAGGGAGGAAAAATAAACAATTAAAACCCACAGATTACGAGCCCAACAGTAACTCCCCCAGCGGAGAAGCTGCGCAGATGCCTGTACCCGCCACTAGCAAGCGGGGGCTGGGCAGGGAGACGCGGGCTGCATCGCTTAGAGTAAGGAGCTGGCCTGAAGCCCTGAGCGCTATCTGAGTGAACTAACTTGGGCTAGCAAACCAGACTGTGGGATAACTACCACGCGAAAAGCTAGCCCTAACCTAAGACAACGCCAGGCCCGTGCACAGAACAAAGGACTGAACAGAGATAGCCGGCTGCAGACCATCCCCCTCCGGTGACAGGCAGCCAGAGCTGGAAGGGGGCAATCGCAGCCCCCAAAAGACATTATCTACAAAACTGTAAGCAGGCTTCTTTGCTAACTAAGACTTCTTGGGGTTCTGGATGGTCAACATCCGCCTAAGAAGGTGTGCCGGTTGTACACCCAGAAAACCGAGCGGCAGGGAGGCGATAAATCGCAGCGACCGCGCTCACCAAACACCTCATCACCTGAGCTGCTCCGACCTGGGAAGGGCACAAAATGCAGGCCCACCAAACCCTGACTCCAGGGAACTCCTGACTCCAAGGAACATTAATTGACAGGAGCTCATCAAACGCCTCCATACCTACACTGAAACCAAGCACCACACAAGGGCCAACAAGTTCCAGAGCAAGACATACCTAGCAAATTCTCCAGCAACACAGGAACACAGCCCTGAGCTCCAAGATACAGGCTGCCCAAAGTCACCCCAAAACCATAGACATCTCATACCTCATTACTGGACACTTCATTGCACTCCAGAGAGAAGAAATACAGAACCACCCACCAGAACACCGACACAAGCTTCCCTAACCAAGAAACCTTGACAAGCCACCTGTACAAACCCACACACAGCGAGGAAATCACCACAATAAAGAGAACTCTACAAACTGCCAGAATACAGAAAGGACACCCCAAACTCAGCAATTTAAACAAGATGAAGAGACAGAGGAATACCCAGCAGGTAAAGGAACAGGATAAATGCCCACCAAACCAAACAAAAGAGGAAGAGATAGGGAATCTACCTGATAAAGAATTCCGAATAATGATAGTGAAATTGATCCAAAATCTTGAAATCAAAATGGAATCACAGATAAATAGCCTGGAGACAAGGATTGAGAAGATGCAAGAAAGGTTTAACAAGGACCTAGAAGAAATAAAAGAGTCAATATATAATGAATAATGCAATAAATGACATCAAAAACACTCTGGAGGCAACAAATAGTAGAATAATAGAGGCAGAAGACAGGATTAGTGAATTAGAAGATAGAATGGTAGAAACAAATGAATCAGAGAGGATAAAAGAAAAACGAATTAAAAGAAATGAGGACAATCTCAGAGACCTCCAGGACAATATTAAACGCTACAACATTCGAATCATAGGGGTTCCAGAAGAAGACAAAAAGACAGACCACGAGAAAATACTTGAGGAGATAATAGTGGAAAACTTCCCTAAAATGGGGAAGGAAATAATCACCCAAGTCCAAGAAACCCAGAGAGTCCCCAACAGGATAAACCCAAGGCGAAACACCCCAAGACACATATTAATCAAATTAACAAAGATCAAACACAAAGAACAAATATTAAAAGCAGCAAGGGAAAAACAACAAATAACACACAAGGGAAGTCCCATAAGGATAACAGCTGATCTTTCAATAGAAACTCTTCAAGCCAGGAGGGAATGGCAAGACATACTTAAAGTGATGCAAGAAAATAACCTACAGCCCAGATTATTTTACCCAGCAAGGATCTCATTCAAATATGAAGGAGAAATCAAAAGCTTTTCAGACAAGCAAAAGCTGAAAGAATTCAGCACCACCAAACCAGCTCTGCAACAAATACTAAAGGATATTCTCTAGACAGGAAACACAAAAAGGGTGTATAAACTCGAACCCAAAACAATAAAGTAAATGGCAACGGGATCATACTTATCAGTAATTACCTTAAATGTAAATGGGTTGAATGCCCCAACCAAAAGACAAAGACTGGCTGAATGGATACAAAAATAAGACCCCTACATATATTGTCTATAAGAGACCCACCTCAAAACAGGGGACACATACACACTCAAAGTGAAGGGCTGGAAAAAGATTTTCCATGCAAATAGGGACCAAAAGAAAGCAGGAGTAGCAATACTCATATCAGATAAAATAGACTTTAAAACAAAGGCTGTGAAAAGAGACAAAGATGGTCACTACATAATGATCAAAGGATCAATCCAAGAAGAAGATATAACAATTATAAATATATATGCACCCAACACGGGAGCACCACAATATGTAAGACAAATGCTAACAAGTATGAAAGGGGAAATTAACAATAACACAATAATACTGGGAGACTTTAATACCCCACTCACACCTATGGATAGATCAACTAAACAGAAAATTAACAAGGAAACACAAACTTTAACAGATATAATAGACCAGTTGGACCTAATTGATATCTATAGGACATTTCATCCCAAAACAATGAATTTCACCTTTTTCTCAAGCGCACATGGAACCTTCTCCAGGATAGATCACATCCTGGGCCATAAATCTAGCCTTGGTAAATTCAAAAAAATTGAAATCATTCCAAGCATCTTTTCTGACCACAGTGCAGTAATATTAGATCTCAACTACAGGAGAAAAACTATTAAAAATTCCAACATATGGAGGCTGAACAACACCCTGCGGAAAAACCAACAAATCACAGAAGAAATCAAAAAAGAAATTAAAATTTGCATAGAAACAAATGAAAATGAAAACACAACAACCCAAAACCTGTGGGACACTGTAAAAGCAGTCCTAAGGGGAAAGTTCATAGCAATACAGGCATACCTCAAGAAACAAGAAAAAAGTCAAATAAATAACCTAACTCTACACCTAAAGCAACTAGAAAAGGAAGAAATTAAGAACCCCAGGGTTAGTAGAAGGAAAGAAATCTTAAAAATTAGGGCAGAAATAAATGCAAAACATAACAGACCATAGCAAAAATCAACAAAGCCAAAAGCTGGTTCTTTGAAAGGATAAACAAAATTGACAAACCATTAGCCAGACTCATCAAGATACAAAGCGAGAAAAATCAAATCAATAAAATTAGAAATGAAAATGGAGAGATCACAACAGACAACACAAAAATACAAAGGATCATAAGAGACTATTATCAGCAATTATATGCCAATAAAATGGACAACGTGGAAGAAATGAACAAATTCCTAGAAAAGTACAACTTTCCAAAACTGGACCAGGAAGAAATAGAAAATCTTAACAGACCCATCACAAGCATGGAAATTGAAATCAGAAGTCTTCCAGCAAACAAAAGCCCAGGTCCAGACGGCTTAACAGTTGAATTCTACCAAAAATTTAGAGAAGAGCTAACACCTATCCTATTCAAACTCTACCTTCCTCTGCAATTTTCTGGAAAACTTCCAAACTCATTCTACGAGGCCACCATCACCCTAATACCAAAACCTGACAAAGATGCCACAAAAAATGAAAACTACAGGCCAATATCACTGATGAACATAGATGCAAAAATCCTTAACAAAATTCTAGCAATCAGAATCCAACAACACATTAAAAAGATCATACACCATGACCAAGTGGGCTTTATCCCAGGGATGCAAGGATTCTTCAATATCCACAAAATCAATCAATGTAATACACCACATTAACAAATTGAAAAATAAAAACCATATGATTATCTCAATAGATGCAGAGAAAGCCTCTGACAAAATTCAACATCCATTTATGATAAAAACTCTCCAGAAAGCAGGAATAGAAGGAACATACCTCAACATAATAAAAGCTATATATGACAAACCCACAGCAAACATTATCCTCAATGGTGAAAAATTGAAAGCACTTCCCCTAAAGTCAGGAACAAGACAAGGGTGCCCACTTTCACCATTACTATTCAACATAGTTTTGGAAGTTTTGACCAGAGCAATCAGAGCAGAAAAAGAAATAAAAGGAATCCAAATTGGAAAAGAAGAAGTAAAACTCTCACTGTTTGCAGATGACATGATCCTCTACATAGAAAACCCTAAAGTCTCCACCAGAAAATTACTAGAACTAATCAATGAATATAGTAAAGTTGCAGGATATAAAATCAACACACAGAAATCCCTTGCATTCCTATACACTAATAATGAGAAAATAGAAAAAGAAATTAAGGAAACAATTCCATTCACCATTGCAACGAAAAGAATAAAATACTTAGGAATAAATCTACCTAAAGAAACTAAAGACCTATATATCAGATCAGTCGCTCAGTCGTGTCCGACTCTTTGCAACCCCATGAATCGCAGCACACCAGGCCTCCCTATCTATCACCAACTCCTGGAGATCACTCAGACTCACGTCCATCGAGTCAGTGATGCCATCCAGCCATCTCATCCTCTGGCGTCCCCTTCTCCTCCTGCCCCCAATCCCTACCAGCATCAGAGTCTTTTCCAGTGAGTCAACTCTTCGCATGAGGTGGCCAAAGTACTAGAGTTTCAGCTTCAGCATCATT
>NW_011494713.1:3308997-3312740 GCF_000754665.1 Bison bison bison
ACAGATTATACAGAGTGAAGTAAGCCAGAAATAAAAACACCAATACAGTATACTAACGCATATATATGGAATTTAGAAAGATGGTAACAATAACCCTGTGTACGAGACAGCAAAAGAGACACTGATGTATAGAACAGTATTTTGGACTCTGTGGGAGAGGGAGAGGGTGGGATGATTTGGGAGAATGGGATTGAGACATGTATAATATCATACATGAAATGAGTCGCCAGTCCAGGTTCAATGCATGATACTGGATGCTTGGGGCTGCTGCACTGGGATGACCCAGAGGGATGGTTCGGGGAGGGAGGAGGGAGGATGGTTCAGGATGGGAACATGTGTATACCTGTGGCAGATTCATGCTCATATATGGCAAACCAATACAATATTGTAAAGTTAAAAAAAAAATAAAAAATAAATAATATTTTAAAACTGAAGTATAGTTCACATACAACATTATGTTATTTTCAGGGGTACAAAATAATGATTTGATATGTGTACATACTACAAATGATCACAATAATTCTAGTTGATTTTGTCACCATACATGATTTTTTTTCTTGGATTGGCCCAGGTATTAACTCTGGTCTGAGTGATGGGACAAAAGACCTGCCACTTAGGTCGTATACTTTGTCATTAACTAATTATAACATAAAAGTGTATACATGGATATTGCAATAAACTAGATCAGAGACTAATTAGGAGTTTTCAAAGAATTTACAGTCACTGGTATTGAAAATCACTGAACATTGCAAAATAAATATCCAAAGGCTTGGAAATAGAAATTAAATTTAAAGATCCTCACATTTCACCGAAAATGACACTATTTTCATTAAAAAAAAAAAAAAAAAAAACCACCTTGCATGGGCTGGCTACTAACGGATAAGTGTAACATAATTTTTTCTTGTGACTGAAGATATAATATTAGAACGCATAAACAGGCATTTTAAATTCCATACAAATCATGAAACCACTTTTAGATTCTCGTACAATCTCTGCAAGTTATAGGAAAGGTCAGAAAAAAAAAGGAAAATACCATTATATATATTAACATTTAAACCTAAAATCAAACTTACAAAAAACTGATTTGCGGGAAAAGTTAAAACATTTCAGAAAAAATTTTCTAGAAGAACCACCAGTTCTAAGAGATATTTGAATTTCTATTTCAAAATAACGGATCAGAACTATTGTAAAGTTGTTAAAGCCTATGAAATACTCGTAAAAGTACCAATAACAGTTGCATCAACAGAGATCCTTTTCAAAATTAAAAGTTATCAAAAATTACTTGTGATCTTGCATTTGTTAAAAGCTATGATGTTACTTTCAATTATATCAACTGAAAATGAAGTTGCTAAAATAAGTTTTAATGGTTTAATAAATGAATTTGCAGAAAAGTGAAGCTTAAAAAATTATGTTGCAAACAAGATATATTTATATTGATATATAAAGGGCACTGTTATTTTATTATATGAAATCATGGCACCAAACTATTATTTTCCACCATTTGTAATGTTACTTGTTGAAATACATAAATGTTGTTACTCATCTATCACTTGTTTTATAATAAAATGTTTTTAAAAGAAAAACTTTCATATTTTGTGACTCCAACTACACTTTCCCCCTGTGTTTTGAACAAGGGGCTCCACATTATAATTTCACACTGAGCCCAGCAAATGTGGGCTCACTGAATTGACATACTGACAAATATGTCACTGAACTTGACTGTGTTAAAACAATGGAGGGAGGAAACATTGGAAGAGAATCCTTTAATGACTAGAACTGAGGTCTAGATTTTACGTGTGAAAATCAAATGCACATGGGCTAATTTTTCCTTTTCTTTGAAGAATTTAAAACCATCTAATGATAAAGAGTATCTTACAGATAACATTTTCTCTTCCTTTATAAAGAAGGGAGGGAGGTATCTTTTTGCTAATATTTTTATTTTCTCAAACTTTGGTGACTAGATTGGGTTAAATACAGTGGCTCTAAGTGAAGGAGAATGTGTAAAAGTTAAAATCAGTATCTAGGATTTAATGAAGCCTTTTCTGTATAATTGAGAAAGTAAATGATCCTAATTACAGTGTGACAAATCTTCTGCAGGTCAGGTCATTACTAATTCTTTGTTTTAAATAAAATTTAAATAATAGCTAGCTGAATTGATGAAAGCAAAAACTGATTCTCTGAAAAGAATCAATAAAATCAGTACGCTTCTAGACATGCTAACTAAAAAAGAGAGGAAGAGAGAATATGCAAATTACTACTATCAGAATCTGTGGACTAAATAACTAATATCAGAATTACTAATATCAATCTGTGGACATTGAAAAGATAACAAAATACTATGAACAACACCATGCCCACAAATTAAAGTAGATGAAATAGACAAATTTCTTGAAAGACACAACCTGCTAAAAATCACAAAAAAATAATCTGAGTAGGCCTGTATTTATTAAAGAAATCAAATAACTAACTAATAACTTTCCAAAAGCGAAAGCACCTGGTCCAGATAGGTTCATTGATGAATTCTACCAAAAGTTTAATTAAGAAATTACATTAATTCTCTACAATCTCTGAGTTTAGAAGCAAAAGGAATAAGTCCTAAATCATTTTATGTGGTCAGAATCACTCTGATACCAAAACCAAAGGTATTGTAAAAAAACTACTCACCAATCTCTCTCATGAGCACAGATATAAAAACCATCAACAAAATATTAGCAAACTTAATGTAACAATGTATAAAAAGAACTTTATACAAGGGAGATTTATCCTCATTATGGAAAGCTGGCTCAACATCCAAAATAATATAATCTATCACATCAATAGGCAAAAAAAAAAAAAAAATCACAGTCGTATTAATAGATGCAGAAAAAAATTTTTAACAAAATTCAACACTCATTAAAGATTAAAACTCTCAGAAAACTAGAGGGGAACCTCAATTTGACGAAGAATAGATATAAAGAATCTATAACTAACATCATACTTAATGGTGAAAAACTTGAAGCTTTCCCACTGAGATCAGGTGCTAGGCAAGATTATCCCCTCTCAGCACTCCTTTTCAACATCATACTGACAGTTCTAGCCAATGCAGTAAGACACAGAAAAGAAATAAAAAGTATACAGATTTGGAAGGGAGACATAAAACTGTCTTTGTTCTCAGGTGACATGATAGTCTATGTAAAAAAAAAAAAAAAAAAATCCTGAAGAATAGCCAAAATCCCTCCTGGAAGTAATAGACAATTATAGCAAGAAAGCAGGATACAGATTAATATACAAGTTGATTGCTTTCTTATCAGTGGACAAATTGAACTTGAAATTTAAAATACATTTTTAATTTACATTGTGCTGTGCTCAGTGGCTCAATCATGTCGACTCTTTGAGACCCTATGGACTGTAGGCCACCAGGCTCCTCTATCTATGGAATTTTTAAGGCAAGAATACTGGAGTGGGTTGCCATTTCAGAGGTTGCCTACTCCAGAGGATCTTCCCAACCCAGGGATCAAACCTGCACCTCTTGCATCTCCTGCATTGGTAGGCAGATTCTTTACCACATAGATGATATGTGAGGAAAATTAAGAAACTCTGATGAATGGAATCAAGGCAAAAATTAAATAAATGGGGAGATATTCCATGTTTATGGATGCTGCTGCTGCTGCTGCTAAGTCGCTTCAGTTGGGTCTGACTCTGTGCGACCCCATAGACGGCAGCCCACCAGGATTCCCCATCCCTGGGATTCTCCAGGCAAGAAC
>NW_011494713.1:3313404-3321560 GCF_000754665.1 Bison bison bison
GGACTGGTTGGATCTCCTTGCAGTCCAAGGGACTCTCAAGAGTCTTCTCCAACACCACAGTTCAAAAGCATCAATTCTTCGGTGCTCAGCCTTCTTCACAGTCCAACTCTCACATCCATACATGACCACCGGAAAAACCACAGCCTTGACTAGACGAACCTTTGTTGGCAAAGTAATGTCTCTGCTTTTGAATATGCTATCTAGTTGGTCATAACTTTCCTTCCAAGGAGTAAGCGTCTTTTAATTTCATGGCTGCAGTCACCATCTGCAGTGATTTTGGAGCCCAGAAAAATAAAGTCTGACACTGTTTCCACTGTTTCTCCATCTATTTCCCAGGAAGTGATGGGACCGGATGCCATGATCTTCTGAATGTTGAGCTTTAAGCCAACTTTTTCACTCTCCACTTTCACTTTCATCAAGAGGCTTTTTAGTTCCTCTTCACTTTCTGCCATAAGGGTGGTGTCATCTGCATATCTGAGGTTATTGATATTTCTCCTGGCAATCTTGATTCCAGTTTGTGTTTCTTCCAGTCCAGCGTTTAAGACCCAGAATAGTCAATACACTATAGAAGCAGACGAAAAAACTTGGCTGGCTGATACTACCTGAGTTCAACTCTTACTATAAAGCTGTGGTAATTAAGACTATTTGGTACTGGTGAAAGAATAGACAAGGGGATTAATGGAATAGAACAGAGAGACCCAAAATAGAACCAAATAAATTTACTTAAACTTCTCTTTGACAAAGCTAAGACAATACAGTAGAGCAAAGACAATCTTTTTAACAAATAGTGCAGGAACAACAGGACATCCACTTGCAAAAAAGAACCTAGGCAGAGAATATACACTCTTTACAAAAATTAACTCAACATATAAATCAGCTCCTGCTGTTAAGTCACTTCAGTCACGTCCGACTCTGTGCGACCCCATAGACGGCAGTCCACCAGGCTCCCCCGCCCCTGGGATTCTCCAGGCAAGAACACTGGAGTGGGTTGCCATTTCCTTCTCCAATGCATGAAAGTGAAAAGTGAAAGGGAAGTCACTCAGTCATGTCCGACTCTTCGCGATCGCATGGACTGAAGCCTACCAGGCTCCTCCACCCATGGGACTTTCCAGGCAAGAGTACTGGAGTGGGGTGCCATTGCCTTCTCTGATAAATCAGCTATATTTCAACAAAATAAATTTTTAAAAATTAACTCAAAATGGACCACAAACCAATATAAAACACTAGAAGACAACACAGGAGAAAACCGACATGAAATTGGGTAATATGGTGATGACTTTGGATACAATACCCAAGGCACAATCCAGGAAAAAAATCCAACCAGTCCATCCTAAAGGAGATCAGTCCTGGGTGTTCATTGGAAGGACTGATGCTGAAGCTGAAACTCCTATACTTTGGCCACCTGATGTGAAGAGCTGACTCATTGGAAAAGACTCTGATGCTGGGAGGGATTGGGGGCAGGAGGAGAAGGGGACGACAGAGGATGAGATGGCTGGATGGCATCACCGACTTGATGGACATGAGTTTGAGTGAACTCCAGGAGTTGGTGATGGATAGGGAGGCCTGGCGTGCTGCGATTCATGGGGTCGCAAAGAGTCGGACACGACTGAGCGACTGAACTGAACTGAATAGTGTATGGTGGTATCTAACTATAGTTTTCACTGTTCATTTTCCTAATGACTAATTGTGTTAAGAATATTGTCATTCATACACCTTCCTTGGTTTAACATGAATTCAAATCTTTCACCTATTTTTTATGAGGTTTCTTGTTTCCTAATTATTGAGTTTTGAGAGTTCTTTATACATTGTGGACATTATATATCACATATACACCTAGAAATATTTTATCCCAGTCTGTATATTTTACTAAAAGCCCCATGAGTTATGAGTTTTTCGGTCTTACTTATGGGAACAGGCACTATTGTCTGCCTCGTGTGAGTGCCAGATTCTATTTCTTCTCATCTCTTTGGTGGTTCTTCTCCAGTTATGAAATAAACTTGCTCATGCACATGTGTTGTGTTGACCATTACTCTGATGCATCCTTTAGACTCTGCAGATCTACTTCTTTGTGCCATGCTTTTTTTTTTTTTTTTCTGGTTTGTGTTACAAACAAAGAAACTGACACTCACAAATTTCTCAAATGCCCCATCCAAGCTCACATAGGCAGGAAGTGATAGAGCTAATATTTGGAGCCAGATCTTCCTTAGTACATAGCAGAACTTAGCAGCAGGGGTTGGGGAGAATAACTGGTTTCATTTTCAGGGTCACCTGAACAATTAATAATGAGAAGTATGAGTAGAAGGCAGTCAGCTCTCAGATAGTGAGAAGGCCTCCAGTGTTGGCTTTTGATGGTGGACAGGAGGTAATTTTCTTCAAAAGATATATGGTCAGGTAAAACTGTGAGAAATTCATTTTGCTAGAAGCTCAGTTGCAAATAACGGAAAACCTTAGTCAAGCAAAGAGGCAGAGATCAAAGGAAGCTCAGTCCTGCTCATGTAGAAAGAAATGTCTGAGAGAATAGAGGACATGCCTTTCTCTTGTCCTTAGAGAAGATGATGGCACTATTTATGGAATTCTCCCCTGAAGAACACAGACTCTCTCCTTCAAGCAAGAACTGGCATGTTTGCAAAAGGATTTATCCAAGGTTAGAGATCTCCTTTGAGGGGGAGGAGCAGGGGCAGACCATGAGGATTCCAGTGAATGGAGCAGTCTGCACCCAATTTAAATTTGATCTGCATATTACAAGCCAAACTTTTGGAAACTTAATCCTCTGGCAGGACCTGTGGCCTGGAGGCCAGAGATCTGATAGCCATGCTATTTAGAGAAGCCAAAAACCAACACAGTGGAAAAGAGGACCGACTTTTAATGTTGTCAGGCTGGGGCAGTGGACCATGCCAAGTGGCCTCTGGGATGGGCAACAGCGGGTCAGGGAAACTGTGAGGCTGTGTATCAGAATAACTGGATGCTTGGAGGCAACACAGAGGCGTGAAATAGTAACAGGGAGAGAAGTCATGTAGCCAGGGAATGTAGGGTGTCCCCAAAATGAGAGCTCAGTGCTGCCAGGAAGAAGGTTAGGGGTGGTCAGACCATGAAGGCAGAAAGCTTCGGATGATGGTCAATGGGGATATTTTTATTGTGAGAAACCATAAAGCAGAACACTCTGAGAAACCTCCTGCCCAGTACCTTTGCCCCACATTGAAGGATTTGCTACTGCTAAATCACGTCAGTCGTGTCCAACTCTGTGCAACCCCATAGACAGCAGTCCACCAGGCTCCATCCCTGGGATTCTCCAGGCAAGAACACTGGAGTGGGTTGCCATTTCCTTCTCCAATGCATGAAAGTGAAAAGTGCAAGAGAAGTCATGTCTGACTCTTAGCGACCCCATGGACTGCAGCCTACCAGGCTCCTCCATCCATGGGATTTTCCAGGCAAGAGTGCTGGAGTGGGTTGCCATTGCCTTCTCCAACATTGAAGGATTTAGCATTTTTCAATTTTTAAAAAAATTCAGAATTAACATTGATTATTCTTGTATAGTAGGATTGTGTGAGTAATTTTTATTTTGTTCTTTGTAACTTTCTTTTTTAAGCTTTCTTCCATGGGTTTGGATTCTTTGCATAATACTGACGATGAAAACTAGCAGTGTGAAAGCCACAAGGTGGCAAAATAAGGTGGAGCTCCTTCCAAGCCTCATTATCAGAGAACTGTCATTATCTGACCTACCTAGTGCTTCCCTGAACAACTCCCCTTGCAATCCTGTCTTGATGTGACCTGGCTCAGAGCTTGCCCTGAGAGAGAAAAGCTTTTTCCCCCAAGGACACTTGTACAATACATTTAGAGTCAATTGTTTAAAGGCTGCCTGAGGCAGTGAATAACTGTGGTAAACAACAGGCTTATTAAAAACCTGAAAAGAAAAAAAAAAAGAAACTCTGGGGAATGAGATGCCCATTGAGCCTTTGAAAAACTCTAATATATTACTGCTGCCAAGTCCCTTCAGTCGTGTCCGACTCTGTGCAACCCCAGAGACAGCAGCCCACCAGGCTCCGCCGTCCCTGGGATTCTCCAGGCAAGAACACTGGAGTGGGTTGCCATTTCCTTCTCCAATGCATGAAAGTGAAAGTGAAGTCGCTCAGTTGTATCCGACTCCTAGCAACCCCATGGACTGCAGCCTACCAGGCTCCTCCATCCATGGGATTTTCCAGGCAAGAGTACTGGAGTGGGGTGCCATTGATACATTACTAGGAATCTAGAAAACCATGAGTTTACAGCATACACAGGGCTGTGAACATGTCCTAGAGAGATCTGAGAAAGTTCTAAATTCTCACCTAAGGCTTTTGGCAAGCAAGAAGTGAAAGTTAAAGCAGAGCTGTCAACTGTCTGGCTGAATGTTAAAGACACACATTCATACAATCATTCACACACACACACACACATTGTCCCTCAGCAAAAAAAAAAAAACTGGGAGATTGGTTACCAACATTTAGAGAAACTGTCCAATTATTAGCTGGAACTAACCTGAGCAAGCAGAGATTTCAGTAGCTGACAAAGAATACAGATTTAACATAAGTTCAGTAGAGCCACTAAATAAACAACAAACAGCAATAACAACAGACTATGAGGAGAGGGATTTCTGAATTCCAAAACTTCCACAATATATTATTTAAAATGTACATTTTTCAACAAAAAACATGGCCCATAAACAAGGGGATAAAAGGAACAAATAAACACTGACTCTGAAAGAGGTCAGATGTTTGACTTAACAGACAAAGATTTTAAATCAGCTATCTCAATCATGTCTGAATCATGCCTAAAGAACTAAATAAAAGTATGAGATTAATGTCTTTCCTAAATATCATCAGTAGAGATATAAATTATAAAATGAACTAAACAGAAAATTTGGATTTGAAAAATACAATAACTGAAATGAAAAAATCACTGGAGGGGCTCAAGAGCAGATCTAAACTAGCAGAAAGAATGAGTAAATTTGAAAATACATTGAGATTAGCCAGTCTAAGAAAGAGAAATAAAAACAATAAATTTTAATACGAACAAAACCCAAGATGTCTGTGAGACACCATCAAGTATACTAACATAAAAATAATGGAATTCCCAGAAGGAAAGGAGAGAGAAAAAGAGGCAGATATTAATTGTAATCCCCGTGGGAAACCACCAAGAAAATGACTCGAAGTCATATGGAAAATAAATGATAGGGAAATTAAAACAGTCACTCGAAAATAAATATTTAGTACAAAGAGATGGTAGTAATGGAAGAAGAGAGAAACAAAAGACAAAAGACATACAGAATGCAAACAGAAACATGTCAATGCAAATATTTTCAGAAATTATATTGTGTTAGTGAACCAAACACTCCAATTAAGAGATAGATATTGACAGAATTACCCAACTATATGCTGTAAACAGGGTACCACAATTAGATATCAGTAACTAAAGGAAATATGATATTCACCAACATGTGAAAATTAAACATACTTTTAAACAACCAGTAGAGCAAAGAAGAAATCATAAGGGAAATTAGAAAATACACTGGGATGAATGAAAACAAAAACACAACATATCAAAACTTATGGAGTACAATAAAAGCAGTGATCAGAGAGAAATTTACAGTTGTAAATGCCTATGTTAAAAAAAGAAGAGCTTTTAAATAAATAACGTACTTTCCACCTTCATAACGAGAAGAAAATAGAGCAAAAGTAAATACAAGCAGCAGAACTGAAGAGATAATAAATATTAGAGCAGGAATTGAGAATAGATAAATGATAGAGAAAATTAATAAAAACAATAGTTAGTTATTTGAAAAGGTAAGACTGACAATTTTCTTAGCTAAAGTGACAAGAAAAGAGATACTCAAATTACTAAAATCAGGAATTAAAGATACTATTTCTGACCTTAAAAACATAGAAATGATTGAAGGGGAATACTATGAATAATTGTATGCCAACAGATTAGATAATGTGGTCACAATGGGTAAATTTCTAGAAAGAAAGAAACTACCAAAACTGATCAAAAAGGAACAGAATAAATGAATAGGTCTATAGCAAATAAAGAGATTGAATTGATAATCAAAGACCTCCCACAAAGAAAGACCGGGCTTCACTGGTTCATTCTACCAAATATCTTAAGAAGAGTTCCTACTAATATTTAAGAAGTTTTTGTAAAAAAAAAAATATGAGTAAAGAACACTCCCAAATCATTAGCCTGGTACCAAAACAAAGAAATCATGAGAAAACTACAGACAAATACCACTTATGAATAGATGTAAAGCTCCTCAACAAAATATAGGCAAAGAGACTCCAGCAACATATAAAAAGGGTAATACACTATGACCAAGTGGGATTTATTCTAGGAATGCAATGTTAATTCAATATAAGAAATCAATATAATACCCCATATTAATAAAGAACAAAAATTATGATCATTTCAATAGATATGGAGAAAGTACAAGCATACCTCATTTTACCATGCTTCACTTTACCACACTTCAAGATACTGTTGTGTTTTTGTTTGTTTGTTTGTTTGTTTAACAAGCTGAGGGTTTGTGACAACTCCATGTTGAGCAAGTCTATCAGCACCACTTTTCCAACAGCATTTGCTCACTTCATATCTGTGCCACATTCTGGCAATTCTTGCAATATTTCAAACTTTTTCAACATTATAGTATTAGTTATGGTGATCCATTATCAGTGATGTTACTATTGTAATTGTTTTGGGGTACCACAAACCACACCCATACGAGATGGAGAACTTACCAGATGTGTGTTCTGACTGCCCCACTGACCAGATGTTTCCCATCTCTCTCCCTCTCTTTGGGATTCCCTATTTCTTGAGACACAACAATACCGAAATTAAACAAATTAACAACCTTATAATTGGCCTCTACATCTCTCTCACTTTAAATAAAAAACTAGAAATGATTCAATTCAGTGAGAAAGGTATGTCTAGAGCTGAGAGAGGCCACAAGCTAGGCCTCTTGCCCCAAACAGTTAGCCAAGTTATGAATGCAAAGGAAAAGTTCTCAAAGAAAATTAAAGGGTTTTTAGAGTGAATACACAAATGGTATGAAAGTTTAACAGCCTTACTGCTGATGTGGTGAAAGTTTCAGTGGTCTGCATAGAAGATCCAACCAGCCACAACATTCTCTTGAGCCAAAGACTAATCCAGAACAAGGCCCTAACTCTCTTCAATTCTATGAAGGCTGAGAGAGGTAAAGAAGCTGCAGAAGAAATGTCTGAAGCTAGCAGAGGTTTGTTCATGAGATTTAGCGGGAGAAGCCATCTCTATAACAGATAGTGCAAGGTCCAGTAGCAAGTGCTAGAGTAGAAGCTACAGTAAGTTGTCCAGAAGATCTAGCTAAGATAATATATGAAAGTGCCTAAAAAATAAATTTTCAGTGTAGACAAAACAGCCTTCTATTGCAAGATTCCATCAAGGATTTTCATAGCTAGAGAGAAGTCAACGTCTGGTTATGAAGCTTCAAAGGACAGGCTGACTCTCTTATTAGGGGCTAATGCAACTAGTAACTTTAAGTTGAAGTCAGTGCTTATTTACCATTCCAAAACTCTTAGCACCTTTAAAAATTATGTTCAATCTCCTCTGCTTGTACCATATCAATTAAACAATAAAGCCTCTATGACAGCACATTTGCTTACAACATGGTTTGCTGAATATTTTCAGCCCACTATGGATATCACGAAAAAGATTGCCTTCAAAATTTTACTGCTCACTGACAATGCATCTGGTCACCCAAGAATTCTGACAGAGATGTACAATGAGATTAATGTTTTCATGCCTGCACTCATCTCACACACTAGTAAAGTAATGGTCAAAATTCTCCAAGCCAGGCTTCAGCAATACGTGAACCGTGAACTTCCTGATGTTCAAGCTGGTTTTAGAAAAGGCAGAGAAACCAGAGATCAAATTGCCAACATTCGCTGGATCATCGAAAAAGCAAGAGAGTTCCAGAAAAACTTCTATTTCTGCTTTATTGACTATGCCAAAGCCTTTGACTGTGTGGATCACAATAAACTGTGGAAAATTCTGAAAGAGATGGGAATACCAGACCACCTGACCTGCCTCTTGAGAAACCTATATGCAGGTCAGGAAGCACCAGTTAGAACTGGACATGGAACAGACTGGTTTCA
>NW_011494713.1:3321660-3322202 GCF_000754665.1 Bison bison bison
TATTTAACTTATATGCAGAGTACATCATGAGAAACACTGGGCTGGAAGAAGCACAAGCTGGAATCAAGATTGCCGGGATAATATCAATAACCTCAGATATGCAGATACCACCACCCTTATGGCAGAAAGTGAAGAGAAAGAGTGGAAACAGTGTCAAACTTTATTTTTGGGGGCTCCAAAATCACTGCAGATGGTGATTGCAGCCATGAAATTAAAAGACGCTTACTCCTTGGAAGGAAAGTTATGACCAACCTAGATAGCATGTTGAAATGCAGAGACATTACTTTGCCAACAAAGGTTTGTCTAGTCAAGGCTATGGTTTTTCTACTGGTCATGTATGGATGTGAGAGTTGGACTGTGAAGAAGGCTGAGCACCAAAGAATTGATGCTTTTGAACTGTGGTGTTGGAGAAGATTCTTGAGAGTCCCTTGGACTGCAAGGAGATCCACCCAGTCCATTCTAAAGGAGATCAGCCCTGGGATTTCTTTGGAAGGAACGATGCTAAAGCTGAAACTCCAGTACTTTGGCCACCTCATGTGAAG
>NW_011494713.1:3322396-3351591 GCF_000754665.1 Bison bison bison
AACAGCACACACACATCCATGCTGCAGCCCATGGTTCAAGAATTTTCAAGTCTTAAGAAATACACTTCATAAAGCTATAACTGCCATTGGTAGAGATTCCTCTGATGGATCTGGCCAAAGTAAACTGAAAACCCTCTGAAAATGATTCACTATTATAGATGCCATCAAGAATGTTCATGATGCATAGGAAGAGGTCAAAGTATCGACAAAAATTTGGGAAAAATTGACTTCAACCCTCGTGGATGACTTTGAGGGGTTCAAGATTTCATGGAGAAAGTAACTACAGATGTGGTAGAAATATCAAGAGATTAGAATTAGAAGAGGAGACTGAAGATGTGCCTAAATTGCTACAATGTCATGATAAAATTTTATCATGAGGTTGGTGCTTCTTATGGACAAGCAAAGCAAGTGGCTTCTTGAGATGAAATCTACTTCTGGTGAAGATGCTATGAGGACTGTTGAAATGACAACATAGCATTTAGAAAATTACATAAACTTAGTTGATAAAGTAGCAGAAGAGTTTGAGAAGATTCACTCCAATTTTGAAAGAAGTGGGTAAAATGCTATCAAATAGCATTACATGCTACAGAGACATTGTGAAAAGAAGAGTCAATTGATGTGGCAAACTTCATTGTTGTCGTTTTAAGAAACTGCCACAGCCACCCCCAGGCTTCAGCAATCACCACCCTGCTCAGTCAGAAGCCATTGACATTGAGGCAAGACCCTCCACCAGCAAAAAGATTACAACTAGCTGAGAGCTCAGATAATGGTTAGCATTTTTAGCAATAAAGCATTTTTAAATTAAGGTATGTACATTTTTTAGACATAATGCTATCACACTTAACTACAGTATAGTGTAAACTTAACTTCTCTATGCTCTGTGAAACCAAAATAATTCATGACTCACTATTGCAATATTCACTTTATTGCAGTGGTCTGGAACCGAACCTGCAATCTCTGAAGTATGCCTCTCTTTTGACAAAATCCAACATCTTTTCTTGACAGAAACATTCAGCAAACTAGGAAAATAAACTTCTTCAGCCTTGTCAAGAGCATATTAACAAGAAAAACCTACAGTTATCATCATGCCTAATGAGCAACAAATGAAAACTTTGCCACAAAGATCAGGAAAATATCTTATCTTACCATTTCTATTCAACATTGCATTGGAGCATCTACCCTGAGCAATTAAGCAGGGAAATAAAATAATAAGCATATATAAACTGGAAAGGAAGAATTAAAACCATCTCTATTCTCATCTGTGAAATCTACAGAACACACAAACTATTAGAGCTAACAAATGAGTCCAACCAGTTTGTAGGATACAAAATCAACTATTTATTTCTATAATCTAGCAATGAGCGATCAAAAAGGAAAATAAGGGCTTCCCTGGTGGCTCAGTGGTAAAGAATCTGCCTGCCAATGCAGGAGACACAGGTTCAATCCATGATCTGGAAAGATCCCACATGCTGCAGAGCAACTAAGCCCATTTGCCACAACTATTGAGCCTGTGCTCTAGAGCCCAGGAACCCCAACTACTGAGTCCACGAGCTACAACTACTGAAGCCCGTGCCCTAGAGCCCATGCTCCACAAAAGAAGCCCCTGCAATAAGAAGTCTGCGCACTTCAATGAAGAGTAGCCCCACTCGCTGCAACTAGAGAAAAGCCCATCCAGCAACCAAGACACAGCAGAACCAAAAACAAATAATTTCTTAAAAATCAATTAAAAAATGAAATTGAGAAAATTCTATTTACAATAGCATCACAAACAATAAAATACTCAGTGATTTAACAAAATAAGAAGATGGCGGAGGAATAAGACGGGGAAACCACTTTCTCCCCCACAAATTCATCAAAAGATCATTTGAACGCTGAGCAAATTCCATAAAACAACTTCTAACCTTGGTGGAGGACACCAGGCACCCAGAAAGGCAACCCATTCTCTTCAAAAGGAGGTAGGACAAAATATAAAAGATAAAAAGAGACAAAAGAGTTAGGGACGGAGACCCACCCATTCCAGGGAGAGTCATGAAGGAGGAGAAGTTTCCACACACCAGGAAACCCTCTCACCAGCGGCTTTGTGGGGAGTTTTGGAATCTTAGAGGGCAACATAACCGGGAGGAAAAACAAACAAACAAACAAACAACCCACAGATTATATGCCTAACCACAACTCCCAGCAGAGAAGTAGCCCAGACGCTCACGTCTGCCAGCAGTGAGCAGGGGCTGAACAGGGAGGTGCAGGTTGCATGCTTAGGGTAAGGATGGGGCCTGAATACCCTGAGGACAATCTGAGGGAGCTAACGTGAGACAGCAACCCAAACTGTGGGATAGCCAGAGAGAGAGAGGGAAAAAAGAGAGAGAGAGAGAACTTTCCCTTGAAAAGCTCTAAGGCAGAGCTTGGTCCGCTCACAGAACAAAGGATTGAGCGAATACCAGAGGAGAGCTAGCCAGCTGCAGACTGGCCTATCCCCCCGCCGGAGGCAGAGAGGCAGGCAGGCGACAGCCAGAACAGGAAGGCAAGGGGCAATCAGGGACCCAGAGACAGCATCCTCCACCAAACTGTGAGCAGGCTCCCAGTTGCTAACCAAGTCTTCTGGGATCCTGAATGGTTGACATCCGCCAGGAGGGTCACAGTCAGAGATCAGCTCCCCAGAGGAGACACACGGCACACCTGAGACGGTGCTCTCCCTGTGCACCCAGGAAACCGAGGGGCTGGGAACGGGGAGATGGTAAGACCTGGGGGCTGGGAACAGGGAGGTGGTAAGACTCAGTGCCCACCTGGGAGAGTGCACCTGGTCGCCTGAGCTGCTCAGACCTGGGAAGGGCACAGAACGTACAACCAACTGAGTCTGTGCCTTTGTGGAGTACCCGAGAACCTGAACGGTTTAGACCTGGGAAATGCATGATAGTTCCCCTGCAGAGCAACCTGGAGCCTGAGTAGACTGGGAAAGCACACACGCCATGAGGCGGGCAAACCCAGTGTGGCCCAGGCACTGCGAGCACTCCCCACACACGCCGGTGATGTTTGTTTGCAGTGTTCCTCCCTCCCCACAGCACAACTGAACAAGTGAGCCTAAACAAGTGACCACCTTCGCCCCCTTGGGTCAGAATGGAAATTAGACACTGAAGATACATGCAAACAGAGGAAGCCAAAATAAACAAAGAGGGAACCGCTCTGGAAGTGACAGGTGCAACAGATTAAAACCCTGTAGTTAGTATTAACTACATTGGAAGGGGCCTATAGACCTTGAGAAGAAGCCGGAACAAGGAACTATGTAAAACTGAACTGACCCCACACTACCCTCAACAGCTCCAGAGAAATTCCTAGATATATTTTACTACTATCATTTTTTAATTAAAAATTTTTTTTAAAGTTTTTTATTACCCCTTTAATTTTCACTTTTATAACCTATTACTTTGCAAAAAAATAAGATCCTATTTTTAAAGCAAATTTCATTTATATATTTTTTATACTTTTTGAGATTTTGTTTTGTTTTTATAATACCATATTTTTAAGAGTCTAATCTCTATCTAGACTTTTAATCTTTGCTTTTTGGTATTTATTAACTTTGTACCTTTAAGAATCCAATCTTCAAAGTATGATTACTGGCTTGATTGCTCTCTCCCCTTTTGACTCTCCTTTTTCTCCCCCAGGTCACCTTTATCCGCCCCCCTCCCTTCTCTTCTCTACTTAACTCTGTGAGTCTCTTTGGGTGTTCCGGGCTGTGGAGAACACTTAGGGAACTGATTACTGGCTAGATCTGTCTCTCTTCTTTTGACTCCCCCTTTTCTCCTGGTCACTTCTATCTCCTTCCTCCCTCTTCTCTTCTCTGTGTAACTCTGTGAACCTCTCTGAGTGTTCCAAACTGTGGAGAGTACATAGGGAATTGATTACTGGCTAGATTTTTCCTCTCTTCTTTTGATTTCCCCTGTTCTCCTCCTGGTCACCTCTATCTCCCTCCTCCCTCTTCTCTTCTCCATGTAACTCTGTTAACCTCTCTGGGTGTCCCTCACTGTGGAGAATCTTTTCACCATTGACCTAGATGTTTTATCATTGGTGCTGTATGGATGGAGGCTACTGTAAGAATAAAACTGAAAGCCAGAGGCAGGAGGCTTAAATACAAAACGAGAACACCAGAAAACTCCTGACTCTAGAGAACATTGATCGACAAGAGCTCATCCAAAAGCCTCCATACCTACCCTGAAACCAAGCTCTACCCAAGAGCCAAGAAGTTTCAGAGCAAGAAATACCAAGCTAATTCTCCAAAAACACAGAAACATAACCCTAAGCATTAAAATACAGGCAGCCAAAAGTCACACCAAACCCACAGACACCTCAAAACTCACTACTGGACACTTCATTGCACTCCAGAGAGAAGAGATCCAGCTCCACCCACCAGAACACCAATGCAAGCTTCCCTAACCAGGAAAACATGACAAGTCACTCATCTAATCCCACCCACAGGGAGGAACCTCCACAATAAAGAGGAACCACAAACTTCCAGCATACAGAAAGGCCACCCAAAACACAGCAATCTAAACAATGAAAAGGCAGAGAAATATTCAGCAGGTAAAGGAACATGATAAATGCCCACCAAACCAAACCAAAGAAGAGGAGATAGGGAGTCTACCTGAAAAAGAATTCAGAAAAATGACCCAAAATCTTAAAAACAAAATGGAGTTACAGATAAATAGTCTGGAGACAAGATTGAGAAGATGCAAGAAATGTTTAACAAGAACCTAGAAGAAATAAAAAAGAGTCAGTCGATAACGAACAATGCAACAACTGAGACCAAAAGCACTCTGGAGGGAACCAGCAGTATAACCTCAGAATAACTGAGGCAGAAGACAGGATAAGTGAGGTGGAAGGTAGAATGGTGGAAATAAATGAAGCAGAGAGGAACAAAGAAAAAAGAATTAAAAGAAATGAGGGCAACCTCAGAGACCTCTGGGACAATGTTAAATGCCCCAACATCCGAATCATAGGAGTCCCAGAAGAAAAAGACAAAAAGAAAGGCCATGAGAAAATACTTGAGATAATAGTTGAAAACTTCCCTAAAATGGGGAAGGAAATAGCCACCCAAGTCCAAGAAACCCAGAGAGTCCCAAACAGGATAAATACAAGGCAAATCACCCCAAGACACATATTAATCAAATTAACAAAGATCAAACACAAAGAACAAATATTAAAAGCAGCAAGAGAAAAACGACAAATAACACACAAGGTATTCCCATAGGATAAGAGCTGATCTTTCAACAGAACCTCTTCAGGCCAGAAGGGAATACCAGGACATACTTAAGTGATGAAAGAGAAAAACCTACAACCCAGATTACTGTACCCAGCAAGGATCTCATTCAGATATGAAAGGGAAATCAACAGCCTTACAGACAAGCAAAAGCTGAGAGAATTCAGCACCACCAAACCAGCTCTTCAACAAATGCTAAAGGATCGTCTCTAGACAGGAAACACAGAAAAGGTTTATAAACTCTAAAAAACAAAGTAAATGGCAATGGGATCATACTTATCAATAATTACCTTAAATGTAAATGGGATGAATCCCCCAACCAAAAGACAAAGACTGGTGAATGGATACAAAAACAAGGCACCTACATATGCTGTCTACAAGAGACCCACCTCAAAACAAGGGACACATACAGACTGAAAGTGAAGGGCTGGAAAAAGACATTTCATGCAAATGGAGACCAAAAGAAAGCAGGAGTAACCATACTCATATCAGATAAAATAGACTTTGAGACAGACTGTGAAAAGAGATGAAGAAGGACACTACATAATGATCAAAGGATCAATCAAAGAAGATGTAACAATTATAAATATATATGCACCCAACATAGGAGCACTGCAATACGTAAGGCAAATGCTAACAAGTTGAAAGGGGAAATTAACAGTAGCACAATAATAGTGGGAGACTTTAATACCCCACTCACACCTATGGATAGACCAACTAAACAGAAAATTAACAAGGAAACACAAACTTTAAATGATACAATGGACCAGTTAGACCTAATAGATATCTATAGGACATTTCACCCAAAAACAATGAATTTCACCTTTTTCTCAAGTACACAAGGAACATTCTCCAGGATATATCATATTCTGAGCCATAAATCTAGCCTTGGTAAATTCAAAAAAACCTGAAATCATTTCAAGCACCTTTCTGATCACAGTGTGGTAAGATGAGATGTCAACTACAGGGGGAAAAAAAAAACTATTAAAAATACAAATGTATGGAGGCTAAACAACACACTTCTGAATAACCAACAAATCACAGAAGAAATAAAAAGAGAAATCAAAATATGCATGGAAACGAATGACAATGAAAACACGACAACCCAAAACCTATAGGATTCAGTAAAAGCAGTGCTAAGGAGAAGATTCATAGCAATACAAGCTTTCCTCAAGAAATAAGAGAAAAATCAAATAAATAACCTAACTCTACACCTAGAGCAACTAGAAAAAGAGGAAATGAAGAACCCTAGGGTTAGTAGAAGGAAACAAATCATAAAAATTAGGGTGGAAATAAATGAAAAAGAAACAAAGGAGACTGTAGCAAAAATCAACAAAGCTAAAAGCTGGTTCTTTGAGAAGATAAATAAAATTGACAAACCATTAGCCACTCATCAAGAAAAAAAGGGAAAAGAATCAAGTCAACAAAATTAGAAATGAAAATGGAGAAATCACAACAGACAACACAGAAATACAAATGATCATAAGAGACTACTACAGCACCTATACGCCAATAAAATGGACAACTTGGAAGAAATGGACAAATTCTTAGAAAACCATAACTTTCCGAAAATGAACCAGGAAGAAATAGAAAATCTTAACAGACCCATCACAAATATGGAAATCGAAACTGTAATCAGAAATTTTCCAAAACACAAAAGCCCAGGACCAGATGGCTTCACAGCTGAATTCTATCAAAAATTTAGAGAAGAGCTAACATCTATCCTACTCAAAGTCTTGCAGAAAATTGCAGAGGAAGGTAAACTCCCAAACTCATTCTATGAGGCCACCATCACCCTAATACCAAAACCTGACAAAGATGCCACAAAAAATGAAAACTACAGGCCAATATCACTGACGAACATAGATGCAAAAATCCTTAACAAAATTCTAGCAAACAGAATCCAACAACATATTAAAAAGATCATACATCATGACCAAGTGGGCTTTAATCCCAGGGATGCAAGGATTCTTCGATATTTGCAAAATCAATGTGATATACCACATGAACAAACTGAAACATAAAAACCATATGATTATCTCAACAGATGCAGAGAAAGCCTTTGACAAAATTCAACATCCATTTATGATAAAAAAAAACCCTCCAGAAAGCAGGCATAGAAGGAACATACCTCAACATAATAAAAGCCATATATGATAAACCAACAGCAAACATTATCCTCAATGATGAAAAATAGAAAGCGCTTCCCCTAAAGTCAGGAACAAGACAAGGGTGCCCACTCTTACCACTACTATTCAACACATTTTTGGAAGTTTTAGCCACAGCAATCAGAGCAGAAAAAGAAATAAAAGGAATCTGGATTGGAAAAGAAGTAAAACTCTCACTGTTTGCAGATGACATGATCGTCTACATAGAAAATCCTAAAGACTCCACCAGAAAATTACTAGAGCTAATCAATGAATATAGTAAAGTTGCAGGATATAAAATTAACACACAGAAATCCCTTGCATTCCTATACACTAACAATGAGAAAACAGAAAGAGAAATTAAGGAAACAATTCCATTCACCACTGCAATGAAAAGAATAAAATACTTAGGAATAAATCTACCTAAAGAAACAAAAGACCTATATATGAAAAACTATAAAACACTGATGAAAGAAATCAAAGAGGACACTAATAGTTGGAGAAATATACCATGTTCATGGATTGGAAGAATCAATATAGTGAAAATGAGTATACTACCCAAAGCAATCTATAGATTCAAAATCCCTATCAAGCTACCAATGGTATTTTTCACAGAACTAACACAAATAATTTCATAATTTGTATGGAATACAAAAAACCTCAAATAGCCAAAGCGATCTTGAGAAAGAAGAATGGAACTGGAGGAATCAACCTGCCTGACTTCAGGCTCTACTACAAAGCCACAGTCATCAAGACAATATGGTACTGGCACAAAGACAGAAATATAGATCAATGGAACAAAATAGAAAGCCCAGAGATAAATCCATGCACCTATGGACACCTTATCTTTGACAAAGGAGGCAAGAATATACAATGGAGAAAAGGCAATCTCTTTAACAAGTGGTGCTGGGAAAGCTGGTCAACCACTTGTAAAAGAATGAAACTAGACCACTTTCTAACACCATACACAAAAATAAACTCGAAATGGATTAAAGATCTAAATGTAAGACCAGAAACTATAAAACTCCTAGAAGGAAACATAGGCAAAACACTCTCTGACATAAATCACAGCAGGATCCTCTATGACCCACCTCCCAGAGTTAAGGAAATAAAAGCAAAAATAAACAAATGGGACCTAATTAAACTTAAAAACTTTTGCACAACAAAGGAAACTATAAGCAAGGTGAAAAGACAGCATTCAGAATGGGAGAAAATTATAGCAAACAAAGCAACTGACAAAGAATTAATCTCAAAATATACAAGCAGCTCAGGCAGCTCAATTCCAGAAAAATAAACAACCCAATCAAAAAATAGGCCAAAGAACTAAACAGGCATTTCTCCAAAGAAGACATACAGATGGCTAACAAACATGAAAAGATGCTCAACATCACTCATTATCAGAGAAATGCAAATCAAAACCACTATGAGGTACCATTTCACACCAGTCAGAATGGCTGCGATCCAAAAGTCTACAAATAATAAATGCTGGAGAGGGTGTGGAGAAAAGGGAACCCTCTTACACTGTTGGTGGGAATGCAAACTAGTACAGCCACTATGGAGAACAGTGTGGAGATTCCTTAAAAAACTGGAAATAGAACTGCCTTATGATCCAGCAATCCCACTGCTGGGCATACACACTGAGGAAACCAGAAGGGAAAGAGACACGTGTACCCCAATGTTCATCACAGCACTGTTAACAATAGCCAGGACATGGAAGCAACCTAGATGTCCATTGGCAGACAAATGGATAAGAAAGCTGTGGTACATATACACCTTGGAATATTACTCAGCCATTAAAAATAACACATTTGAATCAGTTCTAATGAGGTGGATGAAACTGGAGCCTATTATACAGAATGAAGTAAGTCAGAAAGAAAAACACCAATACTAACACCAAGTATTAACACCAATATTACCAAAATTACCAATAATACAAAACACCAATATTAGCACATATATATGGAATTTAGAAAGATGGTAACAATGACCCTATATGTGAGACAGCAAAAGAGACACAGATGTAAAGAACAGACTTTTGGACTCTGTGAGAGAAGGCGAAGGTGGGATGATTTGAGAGAATAGCATTGAAACATGTATATTATCATATGTGAAATAGATTGCCAGGCCAGGTTCGATGCATGAGACAAGGTGTTCAGGGCTGATGCACTGGGATGACCCTGAGGGATGGGATAGGGAGGGAGGTGGGAGGGGGGTTCAGGATGGGGAACACATGTACACCCATGGCTGATTCATGTCAATGTATGGCAAAAACCACTACAATATTGTAAAGTAATTAGCCTCCAATTAAAATAATTAATAAAAAAAATAAGTGCAAGATCTGAACACTGTAACAGCAAATTATCATTGAAAGAAATTAAAGAAGACCTAAATAAATGGAAATACATTCCATGCTCACCGATGAGAAGATTCAGTATTATTAAGATAGCATTACTCCCCAAATTGATATCCAGATTCAAGGCAGTCTTCATCAAAATCCTAGCTGCTTGTTTTGCAGAAATTGGAAAGTAGGTCCTAAAATTTCATATGAAAATGCAAGGCACCCAGAATAGCCAAAACAATCTCAAAAAAGAAGAACAAATTTAAAGGACTCACACCTCTAGACTTCAAAAATTAATACAGAGCTACAGTCATCAAGGCACTATAGTACTGGCATAAGGATAGACAGGTTAATCCATGATATAAAATTGATATTCCAGAAATAAACCCATATGTTTATGGACAACTTATGTTTGAAAAGGGTACAAGATAATTCAAAGCAGAAATGGCTTTTTCAACAAAAGGGCAACAGGACATCCACACAGTGTACCTATTCCTCACACCAAATTAAAAATTTAATTCAAAATGGATCAAAGACCTAAATGTAAGAACCAAAACTGTAAAACTCTTAAAAGAAAACATATGCATAATATTTGGTGATCTTAAATTAGGCAATGGTTTTAAAACATGACACAAAGCACTATCAATAGAATTTAAAAATGGATAAATTGGAACTCATCAAAATTAAACACTTTTGTGCTTCAAAGGACTATATAAAGAAAGTGAAAAAACAACCCAGAGAATGAGAGAAAATATTTTTAAATCATGCATCTGTAAAAAGTCTAGTATCTAAAATATATAAAGACATTTACAACTCTGTAAAAACAAAAAAATTTAAATGAGTAACAGATATGAATAGATACTTCTCCACAGAAGACATACAAATGTCTACTAAGCACATGAAAAGATGCTTCACATCATTAGTCTTTAGGAAAATGCAAATCAAAAAGCTCAATGAAATACCATTTCATACCTGCTAGGATGGCTAAAAAAATTTAAAAGATGGTAAGGATATGGAGAAATTGAAGCTCTCATGATTGCTGAAGTATAGCTGCTGTGAAAAACAGTTTGGGAGTTCCCTAAAAAGTTAAATACTGAATTACCATACAACCCAGCAATTCCACTCCTAGGTATATAACCAAGAAAATTGAAAGCATATGTTTATATAAAAAAATTAAACACGAATGTCTGTGACATTAGCCATAATAGCACAAAAAGTGAAAACTCCCCCCAAATGTTCATCAATGAATTAATGGATAAATAAAATGTGGTATATCCATAGAATGCAGTATTATTCAGCTATGGGAAAAAATGAGGTACTGATGAGACATGTGGGACCTGGGACCCTTTGCTACAAGTGCTTGTACCTGGACAACAAACATCTCCTGAAGAAACAGAATACAAAGATAGATAGGTTGATCCAAAAATATAACTGAAACTCCAGAGAGAAACCCATACATTTAGGACAACTGATTTTTGATAAGGGTACCAAGACAATTCAATGCAGAAAGAAAAGCCTTTTCAACAAAAGGATAACTGCATAGCCACACAGAAAATGATGTTGAAACTATTTCTCACACCAAATTTTAAAAATTAAGTCAAAATGGATCAAAGACCCAAATAAGGACTAAAAATAACTGCATGCATGCAGAGTTGGGGAAAATTATGAACAAGATATAAAAAGACCAAAAACCCAACTTCTATGTCCCCTACACACAATACCACCAGAGAAGGGGCCTAAGTCACCCCATCCTGCCTGACCCCTGGACCTGCCCCTACCCTCACCACATGTAAGGCAACAACTCACCTTCACTCAAGGAGTGAACAAAAGAACCTGTTACTTGTTTTGTTCCCTCCTGATGCAGCATGAGTCCCAGTAAAGCCTTACCTAAGTTTCTTCTCTGGCCTCTTATCAATTTCCATTGATTTGAAGAGTCTAAGAACCAGCTCTGTTACACTGATGTGTGCTATAACATGAAAGAAAAACCACACAGAAAAGGCTATCATGTTATATGACTCCATTTCATGAAATGCCCCCAAACTTTCAAAGAGACAGAAAGTAGGTTAGTCATTTCCGGGGACTTGGGGGATGGGAGAATGGTGGGGAGTGACTGCTAATGGGTACAGAGTTTGGGGATAATGAGAATGTTCTAGAATTATATGATGCTGATAGCTGCACAACTCTGAATAGATTAAAAAGCACTGAACTACATACTGCAAATGGGTGAATTTAAGAAAGCTGAGCACCAAAGAATTGATGCTTTTGAACTGTGGTGTTGGAGAAAACTCTTGAGAGTCCCTTGGACTGCAAGGAGAGCCAACCAGTCCATCCTAAAGAAGATCAGTCCTGGGTGTTCATTGGTAGGACCGATGTTGAAGCTGAAACTCCAATACTTTGGCCACCTGATGCGAAGAGCTGACTCATTTGAAAAGACCCTGATGCTGGGAAAGATTGAGGGCAGGAGGAGAAGGGGATGACAGAGGATAAGATGGTTGGATGGCATCACTGACTCGATGGACATGGGTTTGGGTGGACTCCGGGAGTTGGCAATGGATAGGGAGGCCTGGCGTGCTGCAATTCATGGGGTTGCAGAGTCAGACACAATTGAGTGACTGAACTGAACAGTAAATGAATTGCATCTCAATATTTTAAAAAGTCCGACCACACCATTCTTCTCAAAATGCTCCAACATGTCAAAAGAACACAAGACTCCCCAGAGCCACTGCTCTGACCACTGCTTTTCTGACCTCATCTCCCATCACTCTCCCACCTGGCAGCCCCCACCAGTCACATTGCCTCCTTCTGTTCTTCAAACACACCATCATGCTTCCACCTCAGGGCCTTTGCTTTCAGTTTCCCCACAGCCCTGGATTCAAGCCTCCAACACCGGCACAGTTAACTTCTGCACCTCTTGAAGTCTTTGCTTGAATGTCCCCTTTTCAGTGAGGTCTACCCTAACTGCATGCCTGTACTCCTTTTCCCCAACCCTGTTACTTCTCTTTTGCATTTATCCCTGTCTAAAACATAACATGCTTCTCTTATTTCTTACTTTGTATTTATGGTCTGTTTCTTCCCACTAGAATCTAAGCCATTGTAGCTAGAATTTCTGTCTGCTTCTTCACTGCTCTATGTTTCACACTCTGTGGGCATACAGGAGGTGCTTACTAAATATCTGTTGGTGACCACAAAATAAATGAATGTCTACAGGGGTAAACAGGTTTGGAGGACCTGTTCTGAGAATGAAAACATCTTCGCGGACATACAAACAACTTTGGGAATGAACTTTTTTGAAGACTGTCTACTGCTTGTTATCAAACACTTGTTCAAGCCTAAGAGACATCAGATATTTTCTGACACCTGCTATTTAATTACTGTGACCATGCATGAAAGCAACGGGCCCCAGGCCCTTTTCTTTCAGTAGCTGAGTATGTGAGCCTTGCTCAGCTTCGCATCTTTGATGCTCACATTTCGCTTGTAGTTCTTCCTTGGTTTCACACAGAGACACGAATTGCCAGGAAACTCTCTATGCCTCTCTCAGGACATCTGTGCTTTGAGTCTAACTCTGGGCCAGCTCTGCAGACTGAAAACACTCTGGGTGTGCCTGTCAACAGGAAGAGAAGCGCTCCAGCAGGAATCCCACACCACCTGACCGCACAGCCTCCTAAGCTCCAGGCAGCATCTTTGTTGTGCTTAAATGAGCCTTCCATGTGCTCCCGGCAGGAGCGCACATAATTAAACGTACTAACACTTAAGAGCAGGCTTAAACCACAGACTTTTCTATTATTGTTTTTAACTTTTGATTCATCCCCTCCAGAGATTCAGCCTTTCTTTGATAGAGGCCTAAAACATGAGAGAGAAGTTTCTTGGGTGTCCAAAAAATCATAATGCTTTTGGGAAATTGAGTCTTAGCATGGAGAAATCCCTCTGTATTCTGCCATCTCCATTCTCTATTTTTCAGATAAAATAGCTATTACTTTGTGTCTGTGTGGAGCACAGCAAAAAGGAAACTCGGATTTCAAAGAACCATCTCTATCACCTTCAAAATCTTTTTGTCCTTGGGTATCCTGAAATGTCTATCCTCTCTAGTCACAAAAATGTTTTCTCTGCAGCAGCTGACCCTATCTATGATAATGATTTTAACAACTTACTGACTGGAGATATATTAATATGTCTCTTGTTACCCTAACATTATTGACCAGAGTGTTTCAATATTCACTTCCATAACAAATCGCCAGCCACAGACATTAGTTTCTGCAAAAGTCCTCCAGTCAGTAACATGCTATGTGTTAGCTGCTAGTTGCGTCTGACTCTTTGTGACCCATGGACTGTAGCTCTCCAGGCTCCTCTGTCCATGGGATTTCCCTGGCAAGAGTGGGTAGCCATTCCCTTCTCCAGGGGATCTTCCCGACCCAGGGATCAAACCCAGGTCTCGTGCATTGCAGATGGATTCTTGACCGTCTGAGCCACCAGGGAAGTCCCCGATAATGTGTTAAGTAGCACCTATAATACAAATTCGTATAATCCAGAATACAGCCCCAACACACCTGTTTTTGGTTCATTTAAGTATCCCACAGGTCCTTCAGGTTCTTTCTATCCAAGACTCTTATTATCTCTCCACCAAAACAAAATTGTTTTTTAGTTTTTAATTTTAAAAAATTAATAATAAGAAACCCTGCTGTTGCCAAGCCTTACTAATAGCATTACTTTCTCCCACTCAAGGAAACCAGGAAATTCAAAATCAAGCTTGGCTCTCTGCTCTGGCTCTATACAAATTCTGTCAGTCAATGAGTCACTTGCTTTGACCCCGTTTTAATGAACTTCCAAATTTTTCCTGGCCATATATCTTCCGAAGAAGGATTACCTCCTGCTCACACTTAAAAGCCAACAGTGGGGACTTTATTCTGCTCACGGTTTGAAAGCTGACTGCCCTCTACTCCCAACTTTGAAAACACTAATTACTCAGGTGACCATGAAAATGAAACCAGATGTTCTCCCCAATCCCTGCCATCTGCCCTGGTGCTGGGCCTGGGTTCTGTCTTGTGCTAAGGAAGATCTGGCTCTGTTACCAAACCAAACTTGGGTCCATTCACCCAACATACAACAACTCCAACATACAACAACTCCAACATACAACAACTCCAACATACAACAACTCCAACATACAACATATAATGACATGCAACAACTGGGCTGTGGGGAAGGAAAGTATAGTGTTTACTGCAAGGCACCCAAGATGGGGCCAATCAAGAACAGGCAGCTCATGCTCAAAAGACCCAAACCCCCTGATGCCTTTCAGGGTAGGTTTTTTAAAAACAGTGTGAGGGAGAGGATCACAGGGTCTTTCATCAGGTCATGCACAATTCTCTGACTGGTTGATGGGGAAGTTAACAGGGTGATTTCAGGAATCATAATCATCAACCTGCTGGTTCCAATCAGTCTGGGGTTTCTGTGCTAGTGATCAGCATGGGGTTGACTTCTTCCACCTGGGGGGGTTTTAAGTGTCTGCAAAACAACTTAATGATATGGCGCAGGATATTAACTATAGCACTTGAGAAGGAACTAAAGGTCCTTTGTTTTATGGCTGAACTATTATTATTCTGTCTTGCTCAATTGTTTGTTTTTGCATTTTCTCACTTCTCTGATTAAATTGCTCTTTGGAATTCAGGGAAGGTCTAAATGGCTAAAGCTCTTCTACAAAAAAGATGCAGAGACACAGGACATCTGTTCCTGGGAAGGCCCTGCAGGATCCTGCTTAGTTTCAGCCCTATCACTTCCAGCCTATGTGAGCTTGGATGTGATGTTATATGCCATGCATGCAATAACACAACATTCCCAGCTGGCTCAGTGGTAAACAATCCACTGCCAACGCAGGAGACACAGCAGTCTCAGGTTCAATCCCTGGGTGGGGAAGATCCCCTGGAGGAAGAAATAGCAAACCCACTATAGTTCATGGGGTTGCAAAGAGTGGGACACGACTGAACTGACTGAGCATGGTATAAGAGGAGCACATGGTATATATGCAATAACACAGAAATCAGACCTATAAACATAGGTTATCATAAGAAAGTATGGGATATAAATGCATAAGTCAGTAGAGACCCATAGGTTAACCCATTCTATTGAGCTCAGTCTATCTAGATTTCTAAGGAAGACTGTGCAAATTTGGTAGGTTCCATTTTTACTGTCAGGGAGGACTACACTATGGGAATTCCCCACAAGTGTAGCTGCTGGGTTCCTCTCCCATTTCACCTCCATGCTGCCTCCCTCTCCCATTTCACCACCATGCTGCCTCCTGAAAGTGGGCTTATGAGGCTCATGGTTCCCCAAGGTCCAGACCTAACTCTGAAGCCCAGCCAGGGCCGGGGCTGTCCAAATCAAGATAGAGGTCCAATCCCATCGTCCAATAAAGGATAAGGCCCAGAGAGCTGAGAAATCTGTTTTCTGGTGCACATATGTTACTCTCAACAAAAACATTATTTCTTCACAAACACAGATTCATTGTTCTGTACCCTAAGTGTGAACCAGGAATTGGAGCTCAGAGAGTCCTACATTTAGAGCTCTAGGTTCAGCTACTGTCCCACTCCTCCTAAAGAGGCATGTCTCTCTGCACCCAAGATTCGCTTTCTATAAAGACCTTACATTACGGAGACTGCAGCCGGAATTAACTGGACTAGACACCGAGGGCCACGCTTTGCCAAATGAATAGGAATGAAGGAAGAGGCTGCCCCCAAGTGGGAAACCCGAAAATTGCAGCGACGCTTCCAATCAGTTACTCATTAGTTCAAGAAACTGCACCGGGTTTCCATTTCCAGCTCGCAGAAATGCCCCTCCTTGAGAACCGCTAGGGAGGAAACTGAGGTGCGGATCCTTTTACTATCACCGCGGCACGCTGAGAAAACAGAACAGGCAAACCCACCGTCTCCCAACCCCCCGACCCTATAAAGCACCTGGTTAAATGCAAATTCTGGGTCCTCACCGCGGACACTTTGATTTAGCGAGCCAGAGGGAGTGAGCGCCTAGAGTTCTGGTGTCTAACCACGTGGTTCGGATCATGTGGCAGATTTGGAGATTGTGGGCTGGGAAGCGACTTTCTCTTACCCTTCCCGGGCCCCGGGCTGTGGGTCCTGGGAACCCCGAATCCGCAGTTTTTCTTGTGGCCTTTCTCGCAGCCCCCAGCCGCCGCTCTATTGTCTCCCCACCAGCCACTGCGGAACCCCACCCACCAGCCGGGTCTGCCCCGGGTCAGCCCAGCCACCGTGGTTTCCATGGCGACCCGGGCTGCGCCGCGTGCCGCTTCCCTCGCGCGGTGTAAGGTGGCGTCTCTCTGACCCAGCGCCCACCGCCTCGACCGAGAAGGGAAATTCTAGTCCAGGACAGTCAAGCTAAGAAGTAACTTTACTACTACTATTGAGTATTTCTTGTGCCCATTTTTTATTTAAAATAAGATGTAAGAGTTTTGTTTTTCCGGGGTAGGGGGTCGCGGAATTCGAGCGACCTGTCTTAGTACCTTTATGTAACATCTCACATTCAGATTCAAACGCTTGGGATAGACTGACCCTCCTCCCCCGCCCAGCTAAAGGAATTAATAATTTCGACTTGCCTTAGAGACTTACCTTTCTTTGCACAGCCCTCCCGTGGTACATGCACCAGAACACTCAGGTGTGTGGTTTTGTCTAGCAACCTCGGGAAACACCGAGGTGATTCCCAGACCGTGGGCCTCCTGTTTCTTCTTTACTCTCCAATCCTGCCCTTCTTGCCAAGGACTGCTGCCTCTGCTGAACCCGATGGAGGAGGTCAGGTTCTTAAGGGCTTCGGCAGGGAATGCAGACTGTATTCTCAGAAGCATGTGGGCTGAGCTAGGCCCTCAGAAGTTCCTCGTTATTCTAATCAAGAAGCCCTGGCTTACTCTAATCAACTTCCATTAGGAGAAGGCCACATCTTCTGGAAGGACCTGGGTATCCTTTCAAAAGGTGCTATAAGGAGCATGGTCCAACACCCCAGGTCCGGTCAGCTTTTCTTTTTGGTCATCCATGAGGACTGCTGAGTCATGGTGCTTCCTCGGGGCGTTTGGCAGTTCAAGACGGCTGGAGGCTAAGTGAAAATCTAGGCACCTCTGAAATCCTGTTGGTATGTGGAATAAATGACTTTCGGATGGCCAGCTGTGGAGGACACTGGGAAATGGAGGACACGGTCATCTCATAAACATGGAGATGTGAGGACAAGGTTAGACCACTCTTGTTCTGTCACACAGTAACATTTTCAATAGCTAAGTGTAAGCATTCGGCAATCTTCTGAAAAATTAACTACTTTCAGAGATGGAGTGGATCCCTTTTGTTCAGAGTTTTCAGGGCCAGACACCACAGAAGACCATCTTGCAGTCTCTGTGTAGGGAACTATCCATTCTTCATTAAAGAAGTGAGTATGCGTGCTAAGTTGCTTCAGTCTTATCCAACTCTTCGTGACCCTATGGACTGTAGCCCCGCCAGGTTCCACTGTCCATAGGATTCTCCAGGCAAGAATACTGGAGGGGGTTCCCATGCTCTCCTTCAGGGATCTTCCCAATCCAGAGATCGAACCTGCGTCTCTTAACGCCTCCTGCATTGGCAGGGGAGTTCTTTACTACTAGTGCTGAAGAAGGGAAGAAGCAGATCACCCAGACTGAACTAACTCCATCTTGCACTTTTAATGAACTCTGGACTACATATCTGGTAACCATGGAGATAACATACCAGTGATGGAGCAGGCCCCCCAGAAGGATAAACACCAGACTAGGCTGACCTCATACCTAGACTCCCTGGAGAAGAAGAATATGATAACTCATTGTGTTATCGAATACCTTCTGTAATCTTAATGGTGCGTAGTAATGTGGGCTGCACTGCATAGCTAGTTGACCTTCAGAATGTGAAACATGACTAACTTAATTGTATCTCCTTCTAACATTTTCCAGAGCAGACTTGAGAAAATTGGGAATGTGGGCTTGGGCACGCACACACTAGGTATAACAGGCAGACACAAAAAACAGTCAGGGTGCCTGGCTAAGGAGGAAACTCTGCCTTGGACCCACCAGTGTAATAAACTGCACTCCATTATCTGCACGGTCCTTCTGAGTGAGTTTGTTTCCCAGGGGGTTTGGCTACAACAGCGCCACCTGGGGAGCCCCATTAAAGAAGCAGCGCTAGAGAATTTTCTTCAGTCTAAGAGCTGACCAAACTGTACTGTAGAGCTGTGTAAGACTTCAGTTCGGTTCAGTCCAGTTCAGTTGCTCAGTCGTGTCCGACTATTTGCAACCCCAGGAATCGCAGCATGCCAGGCCTCCCTGTCCATCACCAACTCCCGAAGTTTACCCAAACTCATGTCCATCAAGTTGGTGATGCCACCCAGCCATCTCATCCTCTGTTGTCCCCTTCTCCTCCTGCCCCCAATCCCTCCCAGCATCACGGTCTTTTCCAGTGAGTAAACCCTTCACATGAGGTGGCCAAAGTATTGGAGTTTCAGCTTCAGCATCAGTCCTTCCAATGAACACCCAGGACTGATCTCCTTTAGTGTGGACTGGTTGGATCTCCTTATAGTCCAAGGGACTCTCAAGAGTCTTCTCCAACACCACAGTTCAAAAGCATCAATTCTTCGGTGCTCAGCTTTCTTCACAGTCCAACTCTCACATGACCACTGGAAAAACCATAGCCTTGACTAGACAGACCTTTGTTGACAAAGAAATGTCTCTGCTTTTTAATATGCTGTTTAGGTTGGTCATAACTTTTCCTCCAAGGAGTAAGCGTCTTTTAATTTCATGGCTGCAATCACCATCTGCAGTGATTTGGGAGCCCCTAAAAATAAAGTCTGACACTGTTTCCACTGTTTCCCCATCTATTTGCCATGAAGTGATGGGACCAGATGCCATGATCTTAGTTTTCTGAATGTTGAGCTTTAAGCCAACTTTTTCACTCTCCTCTTTACTTTCATCAAGAGGCTTTTTAGTTCCTCTTCACTTTCTGCCATAAGGGTGGTGTTATCTGCATATCTGAGGTTATTGATATTTCTCCCAGCAATCTTGATTCCAGCTTGTGCTTCTTCCAGCCCAGCATTTCTCATGACGTACTCTGCATATAAGTTAAATAAGCAGGGTGATGTACTATTTGTACTTTTCCTATTTGGAACCAGTCTGTTGTTCCATGTCCAATTCTAACTGTTGCTTCCTGACCTGCATATAGGTTTCTCAAGAGGCAGGTCAGGTGGTCTGGTATTCTCATCTCTTTCAGAATTTTCCACAGGCTTTGGCATAGTCAATAAAGCAGAAATAGATGTTTTTCTGGAACTCTCTTGCTTTTTCCATGATTCAGCAGATGTTGGCAATTTGTTCTCTGGTTCCTCTGCCTTTTCTAAAACCAGCTTGAACATCTGGAAGTTCACAGTTCATGTATTGATGAAGCCTGTCTTGGAGAATTTTAAGCATCACTTTACTAGCGTGTGAGATGAATGCAATTGTGCAGTAGTTTGAACATTCTTTGGCATTGCCTTTCTTTGGGATTGGAATGAAAACTGACCTTTTCCAGTCCTGTGGCCACCGCTGAGTTTTCCAAGTTTGTTGGCATATTGAGTGCAGCACTTTCACAGCATCATCTTTCAGAATTTGAAATAGCTCAACTGGAATTCCATCACCTCCACTAGCTTTGTTCATAATGATGCTTTCTAAGGCCCACTTGGCTTCACATTCCAGGATGTCTGGCTCTAGGTGAGTGATTACACCATCGTGATTATCTGGGTCATGAAGATCTTTTTTGTACAGTTCTTCTGTGTATTCTTGCCACCTCTTCTTAATATCTTCTGCTTCTGTTAGGTCCATACCATTTCTGTCCTTTATCAAGCCCATCTTTGTATGAAATATTCCCTTGGTATCTCTAATTTTATTGAAGACATCTCTAGTCTTTCCAATTCTACTGTTTTATGGAAAGATACAAAGCATGACATGCAGTAGGCACAGCATCTTCATGTTATCCAGGGTCTGGGCAGCAAGCCAAGGGACAGCTCCTTTTGCACTGTCTCCCATATGAGGTGTGCAAGGCTGCTGTGGGCATGAATGAGGACCAAGGTATGTGGCTTACTTGGACACATAGAAGCCATAACTCATCTTCCCCATTCACATCTTTTATGATTCTAGACATGCAGGCCCAATGCCTACGTGCCAACCCACAGCTCCCCCTATCCTGGTACACATGATGGAGTGGGAAAGGCACTCCCCATTTATCTTCACTCTGCTCTTTTCTAAGGTGGTTCTAAGGGAACCATCTGTGGGCCTGAGGTCAACACTTTGCTTACTGTCATGAATTTAACATGTCTCCAGTCAATGCCTGATCCTCTCTACCCTACCTGTCCTTCTGACAGCCTTTTCATCTTGGTCCAGTGCCACCAGCCAGTTGTGCAGACCAAGCACCTTCTCTCTTCCAAGTGCCACACCTTCTGCTACCTCCTGGCCCTGGCCACTGTCATCCCCAGCCTGGGTGATCAAGAGAGACTCCTAGCTGGTCCTCCTGCTTTGGCCCTTTCCCTTCCCACAGCCCATGATCAACGGATGATTTTAAACACAGCAGTCAGAGTGAGCTCTCAAAAAAGAGAGGAAAAGAAAAACCTTCTTCCTCTGCTCAAAGCCATCGACTGACCTCTCCTCTCACTCAGTCCCTGTCCTCCACTCCTGTTCTTGTTCCCTCCCATCTTCACTGGCTCTCTAGCCACCAGCCCTGCCTCTTCAGAGCACTGACAGCCTCCTGACCTTCACATACTAATTTTTGCTTGTCGTCTTTATTCTCCTACAAGTATGTTTGCTCCGTGAGGGCAGAAACTCTGTTTTTGGTTCATCTGTTTTTCCATTACTGTATCACCAGTGCCTAGAACAGAGCCTGGCACATGTAGGAGGTAAATGAGTGTTAGTTAATTAAGGAAACAAAAAAATACATGAATGGTTGACTGACTGACACAACTTAGCAGCACGGCCACAGGGGGCCTCCTCATCCTGCACCCCAAGTGAGGATGACTCCACCCAGTTGTCTGCTTCCTAGACAACCCCAGGCCCTCCTGACAGGGGCCAATGGCAACTGCTGCCCCTACTCTCCTGTTGGGCACAGTGGAGAGAGAGACAGCTCCCTAGGGGGTTGAGCTGACTTAGTTCTCACTTTCAGAACCACCAAGCAGACAATTCATGGTACCTTGCCCAGGGCGAGGAGTGGGTGGAAGAGAGGGCAGGAAAATTACTCAAAGTGAGGCCCCACCACAGAAAAGCACAAAACCCCAGACACCTGACAACCATAATTCAGTAAGAAGATGCCAGAGGGCCAAGACTATCAGTTGCAATGTGATCTCAAAGTGCAAAAACCTACGGCAAACCCCCAGTGCACAGATCTTGTTCTCTAGGACCATCCGGTCATAAAAGGAATCTGGTCTTCTTGGAGAAATGGCTGATTCCAGGGCTGGGACAGTGGGTATAGAAGATGAACTGGGACTATTTTATAGTACACACCAGCAATTAAGGAATTGCTCAGAAAGAAAAAGGAATGGGCCATGCTGAAGGGATGCAGGAGCCATCCTGGAAGAGTTGATCAAAGCTGGAATAATTTAAACAATGAAATAAGTAAGGTAGTATTGGATTTTAACTGGAAGTATAAAATATCCATGAGTCCTTGCTAATGTGATGAATATGTGAATGAATGAATGAATAAGCAGAGGAGATCAATCTTCCTTATAGAAAAATTACAAATAATTTATTTATTATTAATTTATATAATAAGAAGGTGGAGCTTAAGCTTCCCCTGTCCCCCCCCCACCCAATTAGAATAGGTGCTATACTTAGTGATTTATTAGAGTATGGAAAGGGAAAAAAGTGACCTTACAGTGGAGAAACCTGGCAGCACTATCTTGGTCAAGGTCAACATCATCAGTGGTAAATCATGTTGATAGCTTGTGACCCATAAGGGCACTATGCCTCTGTAGTCTTCTTCCCCCAAACCCATAAACCTAGGCTCACCATAAGAAAAACATGAGATGATCCCAAATCACAGAACATTCTACAAAATATCTGACCAGTACTCCCCAAAACCATCAAGGTCATAAGAAACAAGGGGAGTCTAAGAAAACATGATGACTAAATGTAATGAGGTAACCTGGATGGGATCCTGGAAGAGAAGAAAGATGTTAGTGGAAAAAAAATATTAAAATCTGAATAAACTGTGGACTTTGTTTAATAGTAATTTGCCCATGTTGATTTTTGTGGGTTTTTAAATTTATTTTTAATTGAAGGACAATTGCTTTACAATATTGTGTTGGTTTTGTCCATGTTGATATTTTAGAAGTGATAAATATACCATGTTGGGGCTTCCCTGGTGGTCTGGTGGTTAAGAATCTGCCTTCCAAAGCAGAGGACGTGCGTTCGATCCCTGATTGGGGAACTGCGATCCCATATGCCAAAGGGCAACTGAGCCCGCGAGGCACAACTAGAGAGCCTGTGCACTACAACTACTGAGCCTAGGTTTTCTAGACCCCACACTTCATAACAAGAGAAACCCATGTGCCGCAAGGAAGACCCAGCACAACCAAAAAAAAGAAGTGACAAATATACCATGGTAATGTAAGATGTAACAGGCAAAATGGAGTGGGGGGTACACAGGAATTGTTTGTATTACCTCTGCAGCTTTTCTGTATATCTGAAACTATTCTAAAATAAAAGATTCATTTTCAAAAGTGATGCTGACTTAGTGAATACTTCCACTTACAGCCCCACTGAGCCCATACAGCCAGGCACTTCAGTAACTGACCCTCCTTGATTATTGGAGGATCTTTATTGGGGATGTGACCGAACAGACCTTAAATATAAAATGTCTTTCAGGGCATCAGGCTTCAGGATACTTTGGCTTCTCTGGTGGTAAAGTATCTTTGGCTCAGATGGTAAAGTATCTTTGGCTCAGATGGTAAAGTATCTTTGGCTCAGATGGTAAAGAATCCACCTGCAATGCTGGAGACCTGAGTTTGATCCCTGGGTTGGGAAGATCCCCTGGAGGAGGACATGGCAACCCACTCCAGTATTCTCGCCTGGAGAATCCCCACTGACAGAGGAGCCTGGCGGGCTACAGTCCATGGGGTCACAAAGAGTCAGACATGACTGAACGACTAAGCACACATACTTGTCTAATCTGTTTATGCAAAAACTGTAGCTCTTCAACCTTGCTGATTGGTCTTCAGCCATTTACTGCCTAATTTACTCTCTCCACCCTTATTTTTTTAGACATATGATTCTGCTTGTCTCAGTTGTCACATTTACTACCATAAAGAAACAGTTATTTAGATTTTTAACACGTAACTCCATAAGCATGAGGCCATTTAGATGGAAGAAGCAATCATTTACTGGGTACCTCCTGTGTGCCAAGTGCTGTATTTGGTTTAGTTTCTTTCGATGCAAATAATGCAGTGAGTTTGAATTGCACCCACCTCGGGAATGGATTCTCTTTCTAGAGCACAGAATGCTTAGAATTACTGGCATACTAATCTTGTGTTTGAAATCCCATTCATACCAGTGAGGGTGGAGAAAAGATATCTCCAGGTGAGTGTCCTCAGTTCTTAAGTTTCCTTATCTCTGATCTTACATAAGTATAGGTAGTTATACCTTAGACAGGACAGTAAACCCCTCCTTGTTCTCTGTCATCTTTCAAAACAGGGATGGTTTCTGTATTGCCCTCCAGCAAGTCTGGCTGTGGAGTGTGATGCTGGTTGACTCATAGAGGCAGGCAGTCTGGGCAGGGGTCTGGGACCAGAGCTGTCCATCAGGAGTGGGGGAGCATGGTGCTATGGACAAGCCCATGGTTTTGATGGTTCTTTTCTGCCCCACTTTCTGGTGTTGGCTATTACTCCCGCTGCACTTGGACCACAGAAGCAAGAATACCAGCAGCTCTGCCCAGCAAACATGCTCCTTATTCTGTACCTGGAACCTCAGAAAGGTCTAGCATACGGTTGGATGCATTTATTTAACTTCTGGAGCTTATTATTTATTCCTCACAGGATTCCTGGGCACATTGTCCAATGAACATTCTTATGTTTTTCCATGGTAAAATCATCTTAATAAGAAAGAGGAATAAAACAGTTTGCTTCACCATGACACATCCGTTTCTTTCTCTGTGGTTAAACTGCACTCTTCATTGCTTCAGTTAACCAAGAGCAATTTGCTTTACTTGCTCTGGATGCAGTCTTTATCATTATTTTTATTATCTAACTGGTTTTTTAACTTTTTAAAATTTGGAGTAATTTTAGATATACTAAAATTTTCAAAGATAGCACAATGATCTTTGTGTACTTTTCTGTACAGTAGAAACTAACACAACACTGTAAAGCAACTATACTCCAATAAAAATTTAAAAGAAAAAGGAAAAATGATGACTAAAAATTGTAACCAAGCTGTGCCTTACAATTGTTCAGATGAAATGAGTATATGCACCGGTAGCTTTGCTGTTTGCATCACCTGGTACTCTTTTATTTTTAGTCTGTCAGGAAGTAATAAAGGGAAGCTATGAGGTGGAAGGGGCTGTTTCTGCAGGGGGTTGTAATCGGTGCCTGCTGTTTCATCACTTGGTAATAGGACAATATAATCAAACTAAGATGCCCTCTGTGTGCAGAAAGGCCATCATCTTTTCCAGAGCTTTTGTTTGAGATTTGGTTTACCAGGTGATTCAGAGTTCAAAACTCACAGATTTGTCACAGCTTACAGCCGAGGCTTTCCTTTCTCTGAATTAAGTGTGGTTACTTGCAAACTCCTTGAGGCTGTGGGGGTATTTGTTCATTACACTAGAGGAATATATTGCTGTTTGGTTTCCTCTGATGGATCTCATGTGCTGTATTTTTTTCTTCTAGAATCCATTGAAAGAGGCTTTTGTAAGAATGTGCCTCAAGATGTGGAGAGATAAAATGAGGTACCCAGGCCATGCACTGTGTCAATAATCAACCTACCAGTCTCAGTGTTTCTTAAATTTTGAAGAATTCCAAGCAGGAAAAACCTTGCTTGAGTAAGACCGTCTTTTGGTGATTAGATGGGTATGGAATTTGGTGAGTCGCTGAATTATGGTTTTTTCCTAAAGCCAAGTGAGACTCTCAAGAGTTTTTCCCAATAATCATTGCTTTAGCAGAGTTGTGGCAATTGGAGTGAAAATGCCTTTAAAGGGAATGATGTGTAATTATCTGGAGGAGGAAATGGCAACCCATTCCAGTATTTTTGTCTGGAGAATCCCCATGGACAGAAGCCTGGCAGGCTACCGTCCATGTGATCACAAAATGTCAGGGGCGACTGAAGTGACTTATCACTTAGCACATGGGTAATTATGTATATTAGCAAATGATTTAAAGCAGGTGGGAGCAAACAGCCACGCCTTCTCCAGGTGTTCTATTCTTATTTTGGCACATTTTTTTCTAATATGTAGTTGTTGTCATTAAACACCAAGATAAAAAGTATAGCTTCACAGAATAAAACTATTGAGTGTTGTGAAATCCATAATCATAAGATGAAAGGCTGAGAGGGTAATAATACAGTGTATTTTTCACATTCTTTTAAAGGGCGTATTTCCCATAGGGCTTGTGTTGTTCATATAGTTCACATGCAAATACTTCATGTAGCAGGGACAACAGATTATAAGTATAGGGCTATTTAGAAGTTAGTGTTGATGATTAGAATATTGTAGGAAAAGTGATGCAGAAAGCCAAATAGGCCCCTGGGATTTTATACCAGAAAGGAATAAAACCAGGGGAAGGGGGAGATAATGAATTCATAAATGGAGGAGGATGGGAGTCCATTGGATGAGGACAGTTTTGGGGGAGTTTAGAGAAAGAAATATAGTCTTGGGTGGGGAACTCCATGTTGTGAGGAAGTTTGAAAGAAAAACAGGGAAGCATGAGGTTAAGACATTTGATGGGAATTGAGTCTCCTTTGATATTTTTAGAAAGATTCCAGTAAATATTTGAATTGCAGGAAAAAAAAAAAACCTAAATTTTTTGATGGCTAAATTGATGTTTATTTGAATGAGACACACAGAGAGGCTCTAGACGAGACAAGTTACATTTTTGCCACATTGACATATAGGATTCTAAATTGGAGGTAAGTGTCTCAGATTTATTCCAAAATTGAGACAAGAGTACAAATTTATCATGTCTGTCTTACCTGTGGAATATATTAGATTATAGAGTAGCAACAATAAGACATGAAATATCATCATTTTTAGAGTTAGGCTGGAAGCCAGAAGGGAATGAAAATTGAAATTGAGATTACAACTTTCCAGAAACTACATGGTTTGGGAATAGATGTTCCAGACGGAGACCCAGTTTTGTGGGATGTTATGAGAGACCTCCAAGATGAGGAAATCTGAAACATTTCCTAATAAAATATAATCTGAAAGTTAGATTTTTATCCAGTTTCAGTAGTAACACACTTTCTCAAGAAACGAGTCATCCATGGAAGAGGATGGAAGGCTGCTGACAGAGACACTTTGATCAGTTCAAGGCCCCTTTCCCACACCTACAGCTGAAGCCACACATGGCCATGGGATTGCAGTCAAACAGGGAACCACAGAACTGTGGCCGGGGTGTCTCTCTGCCTGCCACCAGTGATATTTGTGAACAACTCCATGCCAGAGATCAGTTAGAAGACACTGCACTGTAGTTAACCAATGCTGATGAGACCCTGCGTTGTAGGGAACTTAAAGGAGTTAAAAAGTCTTGGAACTTCCCTGGTGGCCCAGTGATAAAGACTCTGTGCTTCCGTTTCAGGGAGGCGTGGGCTCAATCCCTCATGCAGGAACTAAGATCCTTCACGTGGCGCAGCCAAAAAAATTTTTTTTTTTTTTTGTCTTCTGTTGGGTTTCTCTACTGATGCTTTCCAAACTTTGAGGTCTGGGCTCTGTGTTGTACTTTGATGACCTAGGCTGAGGTGGGTAGAAGGAAAGAGGAGAAACACTTGTCTCCATGCAGTATATATACTGTATGCAAATACCAGGCATTTAATTTCTTTTATTTTGAAGATATGTGACCCTTCCTCTCTGTGGTAACCTTTTAGTTACCCATTGTCTCCTGTTCCATTCCAGGAGCACAAAAGAGATGCTGATTCCTCACAGTGGCTACTACTGCCTGAGTAAATATGGATTTGTATGTTTTCCCTTCTGTCTCACCAGGAACTTGCTCTGGTTGCACAAGTGTGTCACCACTTCCACCAACTTGCAAGTGATGAAAGCCTCTGTAGGCAGACATATTTCAAATGAATGGATCATAATGGGGAGGACAATGTCCATTTGGCTTTACAGGTTTGCTTTCTAATTTTTCCATTGTGTAAGGGAAGTCTTTTGGAAAGTCCACTTTCCTGGCCATTGTCATGTTGGCTGGTCTGTACAATACTGTTAGTTATTAATTTATTTATCCCTTCATCCAACCTATAAAATTGGTGCTGTGGTGATGAAGAGGAGATTGAGACATTAGCTCCACCGTAAGAGTACTTTTGTGCTAAAGGGGACAGATCTATTAGCCAATTAACTGAGACACAACAATAATGGCAATAATAATGATAATTACAATTATTTATTGAGTACTGTCTATGTGTCAGGCATTATGCTGTTTCATGCGCTTGATCTCATTGATTTCCTCCAACAATAATGTGACTCAGAACTTTCTCCATCCCCATCTTGCAGATGAAGAAAGTCAGTCTTGAAGAAGTTTAATAATGTGCCTACATTATCTTGGCTAGTAGATGGCAGAGCCAATTGTTGAACTCTAGTACTGCAGATGAAAAGAAAACTATTGGGTAGCTGTGGAATTAAGGAATAATCCAGGAGGAAATAGCATTTGTTTCAAATATTGAAGAATGAGTAGTATTTTAAAAGGTGGGAAAATTTAAAAGGTGTAATATAGAGGACAGAAGGTCATTCTGAAGAGGGTGAATAATATTAAAGCAAACACAGGTTACATCAGTTAGGGGTTACTTTAGGTTACTGGTTTCAGAGACATGAAGTAACAGTAGCTTAACCTAGAAGGGGTTTTGTTTTTTTCTCACATAACATGAAATCTATAGGTAAGTTGCCCAGGACTGATTTAATAGCTCAGTGATATCACAGAACCAGATTCCTTCTCTATTTTTGTTCTGCTATCCAGAGGTCATGGTTTCTATCTTCAAGTTCACTTGATGGCCACAATATAGCTGCTGGCGCTCCAACCATTGCATCAGAGTTCCAGAAAGAAAAAAATAATAGGAAAGGGCAGATTGCTGGGAGAAATATCAATAACCTCAGATATGCAGATGACACCACCCTTATGGCAGAAAATGAAGAGGAACTAAAAAGCCTCTTGATGAAAATGAGAGTGGAGAGTGAAAAAGTTGGCTTAAAGCTCAACATTCAGAAAACTAAGATCATGGCATCCGGTCCCATCACTTCCTGGGAAATAGATGGGGAAACAGTGG
>NW_011494713.1:3351691-3358464 GCF_000754665.1 Bison bison bison
CGTCTAGTCAAGGCTATCGTTTTTCCTGTGGTCATGTATGGATGTGAGAGTTGGACTGTGAAGAAAGCTGAGCGCCGAAGAATTGATGCTTTTGAACTGTGTATTGGAGAAGACTCTTGAGAGTCCCTTGGACTGCAAGGAGATCCAACCAGTCCATCCTGAAGGAGATCAGCCCTGGGATTTCTTTGGAAGGAATGATGCTGAAGCTGAAACTCCAGTACTTTGGCCACCTCATGTGAAGAGTTGACTCATTGGAAAAGCCTCTGATGCTGAGAGGGATTGGGGGCGGGAGGAGAAGGGGACGACAGAGGATGAGATGGCTGAATGGCATCACTGACTCGATGGACGTGAGTCTGAGTGAACTCCGGAAGTTGGTGATGGACAGGGAGGCCTGGCATGCTGCGATTCATGGGGTCACAAAGAGTCGGACACGACTGAGCGACTGAACTGAGAAAGGCAACTATCATCTACATAAACCTCATTTAAAATTTTCTTTTCCTAAAACTTCTTCAGTGATACTTTATATCTCATTAGTCACCTCCTTTTATTAGGGAGAGAAGGAAATTCAGCTTTTTTACATGGTTACATCATCTTCCCCAATGTTACAGGGTTTCTTTTAGGAAGATGAGAAACATGGATAATGGAGAGGTAATTAGTTGTACTTGCTAAAGACAAGAAGAGTGAGCACTCAGCTTGTGGAAAGTAGAGTTGAGAATATTGTGGAGGAGACTGGGGTCAAGCTATGGAAGGAGTCCCTTAAATGCTATATACTGAGTTTGTATTTTATCCTCTAGATAACAGGAAACATTTGAAGGCTTTGGGCAGGGAGTGACAGTTTCAGAAAGAACAATCTGGAATCAACGTGAAACTGCATAGGCAGAGAAAACCCTATAGGTAGGAAGAAAACCCAATATATTGAAGTCTGGAATGTATCTCAGGTAGAAGAAGGTGTCAGGATGCCAATAGTGGGCACAGAGAGGAGAGGATGCCTGCCTAAGACCCTCTCTACTAGAATCAACAGGATCAGGTAGCTGGTGATTGGTGGGGATTGGTATCCACAGCAACTGAGGTTTCTGGCTTGACAGACCAGAAGAATGCAGTGGCTTCCCTCATTGTCTTATTGTGGCTTCATTCCATCATTAGAGAAACAGTGCTCAGTAATAAATTGAGAACAACTCCCAGCAGTATAGCCCTGTTATTTCAAAGGCAGTTCAGTTCAGTTCAGTCATGTCTGACTCTTTGCAACCCCATGAACCACAGCATGCCATGCCTCCCTGTCCATCACCAACTCCCGGAGTCCACCCAAACCCATGTCCATTGAGTCAGTGATGCCATCCCACCTTCTCATCCTCTGTCATCCCCTTCTCCTCCTGCCCTCAATATTTCCCAGCATCAAGGTCTTTTCAAAAGAGTCCTCTACACATCAGCTGGCCAAAATATTGGAGTTTCAGCTTCAACATCAGTCCTTCCAATGAATACCCAGGACTGATCTCCTTTAATATGGACTAGTTGTATCTCCTTGCAGTCCAAGGGTCTTCTCCAACACCACAGTTCAAAAGCATCAATTCTTTGGCACTCAGCTTTCTTTATAGTTCAATTCTCATATCTATACATGACTACTGGAAAAACTATAGTCTCGACTAGACAGACCTTTGTTGACAAAGTAATGTCTCTGCTTTTTAATACACTGTCTAGGTTGGTCATACGGAGAAGGCAATGGCACCCCACTCCAGTACTCCTGCCTGGAAAATCCCATGGATGGAGGAGCCTGGAAGGCTGCAGTCCATGGAGTAGCTGAGGGTCGGACACGACTGAGCGACTTCACTTTCACTTTTTACTTTCATGCATTGGAGAGGGAAATGGTAACCCACTCCAGTGTTCTTGCCTGGAAAATCCCAGGGACGGGGGAGCCTGGTGGGCTGCCGTCTATGGGGTCACACAGAGTCGGACACTACTGAAGTGACTTAGCAGCAGCAGCAGGTTGGTCATAACTTTCTTTCCAAGGAGTAAGTGTCTTTTAATTTCATGGCTGCAATCACCATCTGCATTGATTTTGGAGCCCAACAAAATAAAGTCTGACACTGTTTCCCCATCTATTTCCCATGAAGTGATGGGACCGGATGCCATGATCGTCGTTTTCTGAATGTTGAGCTTTAAGCTAACTTTTCACTCTCCTCTTTCACTTTCATCAAGAGGCTCTTTAGTTCTTCTTCACTTTCTGCCATAAGGGTGGTGTCATCTGCATATCTGAGGTTATTGATATTTCTCCCGGTAATCTTGATTCCAGCTTGTGCTTCCTCCAGCCCAGCGTTTCTCATGATGTACTCTGCATATAAGTTAAATAAGCAGGGTGACAATATATAGCCTTGACGTACTCCTTTTCCTATTTGGAACCAGTCTGTTGTTCCATGTCTAGTTCTAACTGTTGCTTCCTGACTTGCATACAGGTTTCTCAAGAGGCAGGTCAGGTGGTCTGGTATTCCCATCTCCTTATGAATTTTCCACAGTTTATTGTGATCCACACAGTCAAAGGCTTTGGCATAGTCAATAAAGCAGAAATAGATGTTTTTCTGGAACTCTCTTGCTTTTTCAATGATCCAGTGGATGTTGGGAAGTTGATCTCTGGTTCCTCTGCCTTTTCTAAATCCAGCTTGAACATCTGGGAGTTCATGGTTCACATACTGCTGAAGCCTGGCTTGGAGAATTTTGAGCATTACTTTACTAGTGTGTGAGATGAGTGCACCTGTGAAGTAGTTTGAACATTCTTTGGCATTGCCTTTCTTTGGGATTGGAATGAAAACTGACCTTTTCCAGTCCTGTGGCCACTGCTGAGTTTTCCAACTTTGCTGATATATTCAGTGCAGCACTTTCACAGCATCATCTTTCAGGATTTGAAATAGCTCAACTGGAATTCCATCACCTCCACTAGCTTTGTTCGTAGTGATGCTTCCTAAGGCCCACTTGACTTCACATTCCAGGATGTCTGGCTCTAAGTGAGTGTGAGTGATCACACCATGGTGATTATCTGGGTATTTTTTGTACAGTTCTTCTGTGTATTCTTGCCACCTCTTCTTAATATCTTCTGCTTATGTTAGGTCCATACCATTTCTGTCCTTTATTGAGCCCATCTTTGCATGAAATGTTCCCTTGGTATCTCTAATTTTCTTTAAGAGATCTCTAGTCTTTCCCATTTTATTCTTTTCCTCTATTTCTTTGCATTGATCACTGCAAAGGCTTTGAGCATTTTTGCTTTGAGGCTTTCTTATCTCTCCTTGTTATTCTTTGGCAGAGCTGAGTTTTTAATAAGGCACCAGGGATTAGTGAAGGAGGTTGCTAATTTGGGTCACTTGGCTTTTTTAGATAACTTACTCCTTGGTGTTTGTGGTAAGCTTTTCCCTAGACAGCAGAAAGATCAAAAGGATTCCAAAATCAGGGGCTGTAAACTTTGGCCCAAGGGGCCAAATTTGGAAAGCAGCAGTTTTTACAAACAAAAAAATTTGGAATATAGCCATGCCCTTTTGTTGACATGCCTGTGTCGGCTTTCTTGTTACAGTGGCAAAGTTGAGACATTTGACAAAGACTGTATATATGACCCACAAAACCTATTGCATTTACTGTTTAAAGTTTCCTTAAAACTTTCACAGGAAGTTTGTTGGCTTCTTTCTGAAACATTAGACTACCTGATTGCTCCACTTCCAGGGTAATTTATATGGAGGGAGAACACTGTGGATCCTTTTGCTCCTAAGTTTGAGATTAGGGGCTTAATTAGTACTTTTTTTGAATAGTGCTTAAACTTTCTTGAAAAACAAAATAAAAAACTAAATAGTATCAAATAAAACAAAAATAAATTTGTTCTATTTGCCTATTCTCCCAGGTGTTTATGTAAATTATGTGGGAAATTAACGGCAAGCTCATGACAGGGCTTTTTTATGTTTCACATTTAATACATATTGTTATTACCATTTCAAGTGTATATACTGAGTCCTCAAATTTAAATTTTCGTCTGGTGAAGCAAATAACCTGTTAATTATTTGTGGCTCACTTTAATTAAAGGCCATTGTAAGGTTGTGATTTTAGGTGTCAGACTTTCCAACACTGGGACAAATGTTTGGAGAAGGATAAAAACAAACCAAGTAACTCTTTTGTGGAGTAAGAGAAGAACTCTTTCAAGGGACCTTTACTCTGCAAATAGTTGCTAAAGCAGCCCCTCTAATTTCCAGGGTAGCTTCATATTCACTAACCTGAGAAGGGGAAAGTCCAGAATTAATAAGGATCCCCTGAGCTTTGGAGCCACGTGGCTGCACCCGAGCAGCCCTGTGTGGCTGCCGCAGTCCAGAGCCTGTCAGGAGTCCCACTGAGAGAAAGCGGCTGAGGCCTTCAGTTCACCTGTTCTTCTAGGCACCCTCAGTCTCTCCCTGATTTACGTTCAGGCATTCAAGAGCTGAGTCTTCCTGCTTTGCATTGTCAGCTCAGTGGAATCTCATCTGGCCTCTGACGGTCATTGATTTCAATTGAGAAACAGCCCTAGGAGACTCGTGCTTTCTGGAAGCTTGTTGTTGAGAACATTATACAGCCTCTTTCTGTGTCTCCCATGGGCAGGTCTTACTACCTGAAATAGTTGTGCTTCTCCTGACTCTTTTATTTTGTCTCATGACACTGAATTGTATAATTGTGCCACTTTAGCTCTCTAACATGTATAATGGATTTGGTGATATTTGTTGTTGACCCCAAATGTGGCTTAGCAGTAAAGAATCTGTCTGCGATGCAGGAGACACAGATTCGATCCCTGGGTCGGGATGATCCCCTGGAGGAGGAAATGGCAACCCACTCCAGTATTCTTGCCTGAGAAATCCCATAGACAGAGGAGCCTAGCAGGCTACAGTCCATGCGGTCACAAGAGCTGGACATGAGTTAGCAACGCCACAACCACCACCAAACAAATACGCAGACTACCAGGTATTTCTCAACAAAGATGAGTTTATTCGGAATTAGCAGAGAATTGCAGTCCAAGGTCCGCAACCACAGTAAGCCATGTGCAAGTCCCCACACAGCAAGGGGAGGAGACTGCTTTTATAGAGGGAAAGAGAGGCTGGGAGAGCTGTAGTCAACAAAGAGTCTGTGGCTTTTCATTGGCTGAGTCCTTGCCAGAAAAGGAATCTTTTTTCTTCTGGATGGACTCTGCTCTTCTGGCAGGGTGTGAGAGCTCCCCCTTCTGATCTCTTTATCCTATTTAATTGAGGCTTCTGTTTGTTGATTTTTCGCATTATTTTGTCGACCAAGTATATTGCTGGCTCTGGTAAGTTTTCCTATCCTTGTTTTCTCTTTACATCATTTTTTGTTTGTATATAAAATACTTTCTACAATTTAAAATATTTATACCCTATAATGTCTACAAGCCCTTATAAGCTGCCTGAATTTGTTTGGGACTTGGGCTTCGTAAAAAGCAGTGATCTTAAACTTGATCATGGGTTTGACTTACCTGGTTGTTGTCCAGTCGCTAAGTTGTGTCCGACTCTTTGCGATCCCACGGGCTGCAGCACACTTGGCTTCCCTATTCTACACTATCTCCCAGAGTTTGCTCAAACTCATGTCCATTGAGTCGGTGATGCCATCCAACCATCTCATCTTCTGTGGCCCCCTTCTCTTGCCCTCAGTCTTTCCCAGCATCAGGGTCTTTTCCAATGAGTCAGTACTTCATATCAAGTGGACAAAGTCTTGGAGCTTCAGCTTCAGTCCTTCCAGTAAATATTCAGTGTTGATTTCCTTTAGAATTGACTGATTTGATCTCAATGCAGTCCAAGGGACTCTCAAGAGTCTTCTCCAGCACAATTTGAAAGCATCCATTCTTCAGCGCTCAGCCTTCTTTATGGTCCAGCTCTCACATCCATAGATGACTACTGGAAAAACCATAGCTTTGACTATATGGACCTTTGTTGGTAAAGTGATGTCTCTGCTTTTTAATATGCTATCTAGGTTGGTCATAGCTTTTCTTCAAAGGAGCAAGCGTCTTTTAATTTCATGGCTGCAGTCACTGTCCACAGTGATTTTGGAGCTCAAGAAAATAAGATCTGTCACTGTTTCTACTTTTTCCCCATCTATTTGCCATGAAGTGATGGGGCTGGATGCCATGATCTTTGTTTTTGGAATGTTGAGTTTTAGGTCAGCTTTTTCACTCTTCTCTTTCACCATCATCAAGAGGCTGTTTAGTTCTTCTTTGCTTTCTGCCATTAGAGTGATATCACCTGCATATCTGAGTTAATATTTCTCCTGGAAATCTTTTTTTTTTTTTTTGGCCATATGGCATGCTGGATCTTAGTTCCCTGACCAGGAATCAAGCCGACACCTCCTGCGGCAGGAGCTTGGAGTCTGAACCACTGGACCACCAGGGAAGTCCTTCTCTGGGCAATCTTGATTTCAGTTTGTGATTCATTCAGTGCGGCTCACCTGGAAACCTTGTCAAAACACAGATGCCTGCCCTCCCCCACAGTTTGTGATTCCATAGGTCTGGGTAGGGCCTGAGACTGTGCATTTCTAGCATATTTCCAAATGTTGATGCTGCTGGTCCAGGAACTACACTTTGAGTTGTTGTTGTTGTTGTTGCTTTTCAGTCACTAAGTCACATCTGATTCTTCGTGACCCATACTATAGCCCACCAGGCTCCTCTGTCCATGGGATTTCTCAGGCAAGAATACTGGAGTGGGTTGCCATTTCCTTCTTCAAGAGATCTTCCTGACCCAGGAATTGAACTCACATCTCCTGCATTATCAGATGGA
>NW_011494713.1:3358564-3401259 GCF_000754665.1 Bison bison bison
GGATTCTTTACAGCTGAGCTACCTGGGAAGCCCTGAGTACCACTATCAAAAACAGTTTTTGATCATTAGCAATCTGCTAATCAAGTAGTAAGGTGTTTTTAATCTTATTATGTACCTGGTCAACTCTTCACATCAAGTGGCCAAAGTATTGGAGCTTCAGCTTCAGCATGAGTTCAGGAGTCAACTCATTGGAAAAGACCCTGATCCTGAGAAAAAGCAAAATGAGAAGGGGGTGACAGAGGATAAGATGGTTAGATAGCATCACTGACTCAATGAACATGAATTTGATCAAACCCTGGGAGATAGTGGAGGACAGAGGAGCCTGGAGTGCTGCGGTCCATGGCGTCTCAAAGAGTTGGACATGACTTAGTGACTGAACATGGACCAAGTGTTGAACTAGGTATTGTGGGGTAATGGAGCTTGTCTTGAGGAAATTTTCTCATTGGCTGCACAGATGAGAAATATATATAAACGAGAAAGAAGGACAATGTCTAGCCAATTGTTGATCAGGGCGAGAGCAATTCAATGTAAATATGAGTCTTTAAGAAGGAACACAGGATGACACAGGGCTTGAACTAGTCTTTCGTAAGGATGGGGTTTGAATGGTGAAATAAAGGATGGTGAGGAGGGGCCTTGTGAGGAGAGGATTCACCTGGGCAAAGGGGTAGTACTGGGGAAAAAGTAAACAAACCACAGAACCATGACCTGCTGCGTCTCACTGAACAGAGTTAGAACCTCTAACTCTGGAGAGCGTGATGCCCTTCTTGGCCACAGAGAAGAGCATTCCCCCAAGTTGGAACTACCCTCCAATGTCATCCGCTTCTGCTTTCCATTTGGTCAGATTCCTCACTGTTCCCTGACAACTTTCTCTACTTTGCAAGGCCTTTTCTCATCCTTTGTCCCTTTCCTGGGCTCCTTCACCTGACCTACACTTTTTTTCTTTTTCTACCATCCCATACATGGCACAGCTCAGATGCTCCCAAGGACTTTATTAAAACACTCTGGTTCCTCCCTAAACCCACCATGAGTTATTAGTGAATAGCTTACATTGACAAGGATATCATTCCTTCCCCCACTTAACCTGTGTCCAACTTGTTCCACACGCGTGCTAAGTCGCTTCAGTTGTGTCCAACTCTTTGCAACTCTGTGTGCTCTAACCTGCCACGCTTCTCTGTCTATGGGATTCTCCAGACAAGAATACTTGCTGTGCCCTCCTCCAGCGGATCCTCCCCACCCAGGGATCAAACCCATGTCTATTTTGTCTCCTGCATTGTCAGGCAAGTTCTTTACCACTAGCACCACCTGGGAAGCCCATCCAAATTGTACTCATCATCTGTAAATTGCAGTTTTTCTCAGCTCTTCACCTGCAACAACTCCGGTTCTCAAAGTGTGGTCCAGAAACCAGTAATATCAATCGGCCATATCTGAGGACTTGCTGGAAATGCACATACTCTGTGTACCCCACCTAGACATGAATGGGAAACTCTGGGTTGGGGCCCAGCGATCTGAGGCTTCATAGACCTTTGGGTGATTCTGACAAATGGAGGAAAGCTGATTATTGGCAAGTGGCCCCTGAATCCACCCCAGGGGGCTGCCTCCCACTGGGTGAAATCCCTGTTCTCTCATTATTAACAGTCTATTTTAAGAGTTGAGATTTTGCATTTATTAGAAGATAAACAGTTTTGATTTCCGCAACAGTTTGTTTTAAAAACAAAATGAAGCTGTTCTCTTTGTAAATTTAACATTTCATTGACTTTATCATGTAGTACAAATGACCACTTTTTTAAATGATTATAATTCAACCATAGATAATGAATGCTTTGGAGTGCTATAACAAATTAGATAATAACAATGATTTGACAGAAGTCAAGTTAACAGTAGAAAGAAAAGCCCTGCTGATTAAATTCATTTTTTAAAAACCATGTTAATTTAAAGTAAATTATTTCCATATCTAAAATCCTCTAATGCCTTAATTTTTGTCTAGTATTTGTGTACTTTCTCATGAAAAGAATTGAAAAAATAATGAGGAATTCAGTCTAAGATGCTGCATTTTTCAATGATTTGCAGTGCATTGCTTATTGTCCAGTGAAATGGTTAACTGCTTGACCATGCAGATAGAATATGTAAGAATGCTTTTTCTACACAGATTTGTGCATATATGTTGGGTTAGCCAAAAAGTTTGTTCAGGTTTTTCCGTAACATCTTATGGAAAAACTCAAATGAACTTTTTGGCCAACCCAGTACATAATTCAATGAGCTTTAATGCTTATACTCCTAAAACCACCATCACGATAAAGATGTAGAACACTTCTGTTACCTTCCAGAATTTCTTTGCGTACTCTTGCATTCTGTCCCACCCTGTACCCCTGGTCTCAGGGAACACGTTGCTTCTCTGGATAAATTAACGTTCTATAAAAATAGACCCATACAGTTTGTGCTCTTTTGTGTCTGGCTTCTTGAACTTGGCATGATAATTTTGCCACTCATCCATATTGTTGCATGTAGTAGCTACTCATTCTTTTTCATTGCTGAGTCATATTCCACAGTATAGAGGTACCACATTTTGTTGATCCATTTACTTATTGGTGGACATTTTTACTTTTTTAGCTATGGAAAATAATGCCTCAACAAACATTCATGTACAGGGCTTTGTGTGTTTTTATTTATTTTGAGTAAATGCCTGGTGAATGGTAGGTCATATGCTACATGTAAAAATGTTAACATTTTTTTTAGAAACTGCCAGATTTCAAAAGAGTTACATGATTTTAAGTTTCTACCGTCACGTGTAAGACTTCAGTTGTTTTGCACTTAGTGTCATCAATCTTTCTTATCTTTGGTCACTCTGATGTGTGTAGCAGTATCTCATTGTGCATTTAATGTGCATTTCCCTGATGACTAGTAATATTGAACAGTTTTTTACATGCTTATTGGCCTTTTGTACATCTTCATTTGTAAATTATTCAAATAGCTTACCCCCTTTTTTTCTTTGAGTTTTTTTTTTTGATTAAATTGTAAGAGTTCTTTATATTCTGGATATAAGTCCTCTAATGAGATACATATATTACAAGTACTTTCTCCCACTTAGTGGCTTGTCTTTTTGTTTTCTTAATCATGCCTTTCAAACAGCAAAACTTTTTCATTTTGATAAAGTTCATCTTAATTTTTTTCTGTAATATGTGTTTTTTATATCCTATCTAAAAAATTATTGCCTAGTGCTAGGTCACAAAAATTGTCTCTATTTTTTTTTTTTATAAAATTTTTGTAGTTTTAGCTTTTACATTTAGGTTGTCTATTCATTTTTAGTTAATTTTTGAGTGATGTTCATTTTATTTCCATAATGATATCCATTTGTTGAGAGGACAGTCCTTCTCCCCTGCCCCTCCCCAGTAGCCCCATTATCTTTATCAAAAGTCAACTGACCACAGAAGCGTGAATCTATTTCTATACTCTCTATTCTGTTTCATTAATCCATATGTTTGTCCTTATGCTAATTCTGTACTATCTTCCAACTCACGAACATGGTCTATTTCTCCATTTATTTCACTTTTTAAAACAGTATTCCTCAGCTATGTTCTCGACATTTTATTGTAGAGGTTTGCATTTGTTGTTATTTAGTCGCTAAGTTGTGTCCAACTCTTTTGCAACCCCATGGACTGTAGCCCACCAGCCTCCTCTGTCCATAGGATTCCCCAGGCAAGAAGACTGGAGTAGGTTGCAATTTCCTCCTCTAGGGGATCTTCCCAACACAAGGATCAAACCTGTGTCTCCAGAGATTTGCATATCTTTTGTTAAATTTATTATAAAATATGTTATCATTTTTGATGCTACTGTAAATGAACTTGATTTTGTAAATTTTTCTAACATTTGCTGTTAGTAAAAAAGCCTACAATTGATTTTTAAATGTGACATTGTGTCTTGTTACCTTTTTAAGTTCACTTTTATATATGTATATAATACTTGTTTCTAAATTTCTGAGAATATAAATAATGATGTTACCTGAATATAGAGACAATTTTACATCTTCCTTTCCAATATTTTTGCCTTTTATCTTTAGTGCATTGGGTAGGACCTTAAGGACAATATTGACTAGAAATGGTGAGAAAATTCATTCTTGCCTTTTTCCCAGTCTTAGGGGGAAATAGCGTAATATTTTACCATTGATGTTGATTGTTGGTTTTTAGTAGATGACATTTATCAGCTTGAGGAAGTCTTCCATTCCTAGTTCACTAAGGGTTTTATCATAAATTAATATTGCATTTTATCAAAGGCTTTTTGTGCATCTAGTGAAATGACACAATTTTCTCCTTTATTCTGTTAATATGATAAATTACAAGGATTTTTAGAATACTAAACCAATTCTTCATTTGAATATTAAATGTAAGCACATCATGGTACATAATCCTATCCATTGAGTTCTTTTTTTTAATTTAGATATAATTGACCTAAGAAGCTATGTTAGTTTCAGATGTGCTACATAGTGATTTGTATAGATTATGAACTGATCACCATGATAACTCTAGTAACCATTTGTCCCTATATAAAGTTATTACAAGATTATTGATCACATTCCTTATGCTGTATATTCCATCCCTGTGGCTTATTTATTTTTTAACTGGAGATTTGTACTTCTTAATCCCCTCTACCTATTTCACCCACTCCCCTCATCCTGTCCATTGAGTTCTTAGTATTTTTTCTTATCTTTCAGTTCTAGAATTTGTTTCCTTATCAAATCTGCTATATCATCTTTAAAGTTTCCAGATTCATTCTGAGATTTTATTTTCTGGTTTTTTACAAGGTTTTGTTTGTGTTATCTCCTTATAAGCTTTGTTTTCTTTGATCATTTGTGAAATATTGTTTCTGAAAAGTTATCTGTGGGAAAATTTGAAGCCAGGTACTCTTATCTGATTCTGCTTGACCCCACTCCAGTACTCTTGCCTGGAAAATCCCATGGACAGAAGAGCCTGGTAGGCTGCAGTTCATGGGGTTGCTGAGGGTCAGACACGACTGAGCGACTGCACTTTCACTTTTCACTTTCATGCATTGGAGAAGGAAATGGCAACCCACTCCAGTGTTCTTGCCTGGAGAACCCCAGGGATGGGGGAGCCTGGTAGGCTGCTGTCTATGGGGTCTCACAGAGTGGGACATGACTGAAGCGACTTAGCAGTAGCAGTAGCCCTCTTATCTGATTCTGCTTGACCCCTGGGCTCACTACTAACACAGAATCAGCTATATCCAATTGAGATTTTCTTGGCCACCTAGAAAAGTCCAAGTCCTAGACTCACCCTAAAATTCAGATTAAACCCATGAGTGGCTGCCTTGGGGATTTGCCCTGTCCTGATCCTTTCAGGGCTGAGTGCTTTCTTGTGATTCTCTCTATCCCAAGAAACTGAGAAAATCACTGCTTGGCCTCTAAGCTGCCTTTCTTGGATGGGTGTATGCCTTAAGGAAGAAGGAGTTTTAAATGCTAGACTCAGCACACTGGGTTATGGCTTTTCCAGGATTTCAGCAGGTAGTTTCTCACCATTTAGTTAGTTTTTTACCACTTTTGGTGACTTTTTAAAATGGGTTTTACTTAGCTTTTACAATTGTCTTCAGTGGGAGATGTGGTTTAAATTACCCAAAACAGATGCCCTGATGTTGCCTCTATGACCCCTTTGAAAATACCCTTTAGGTGACAGTCACACTGTGGATTCTGTGTCTCTTCCCTAGGTCATGTGCTTTGACCTGTTCTTTGGGAAAGGAGTCATTTCCCAAACATAATTCTCCAGTTTTCTTCAGCCTGTCTCTCCCTTGTGGGCATCTTTTTATTTAGAGTTGAGTTGAGTCAATACAAATCTATCCTGTTCTACACACTCCAGGATGCGCATCCAAGCTCCTTCAGAAATCTTAAATTATTCCTCTCTAGGCCTGAGAGGAGAACTAAGTACATGGTTGTTACCCACAGTACATCAACAAATCTTTCTGAAGAAATTCTCTCAACTCCAACTTCCAGCCTCTTCAACTCCAGCCCTTTGATCCTCTCAAAGTAGATAGATGAGTGGCTAAAGGCTGCAAAACTGGTTTTCAGAAACTCCCCTTAATAAACATTTAGAGTCTGGGTGATTGGCACATATTGCCTTGGTTGCTGAAGGTGAAATATTTCAACATCCTATTATGTATTTTACAAATGTTTTCCCAGTTTATCATTAGCCTTTTGATTTTTCTATGGTGTTGTTTTGATATAGCAATGTTAAATTTTAATGTAATGAATTCTTTTTATGGTTTCTGACTCTGTTCTTTTTTTTAAAACACACACACATTTTGTACTTCTGACGTTGTTTAAATATTTACCTATATTTTCTTCTGCTACTCTTATGAATTCCTTTTCTACATTTAAATATTTAATCCACCTGGAATTTGACAAGTTATGGACTATATAATAACTTTTTTTCCAAATGGTAAATCACCCAAATACTTGTATGCATTTTTTTCTGAATTTTTTTATTCTATTCCATTGATCTGACCATTCTCCTAATGATAATGTAATTGATTAATTGAAACCAAAATATGGATGCATTTGTCTAAGTGTTAACACTAATCGAATGATATCATTCTTTGTTAGACAATTGTTTTTAATTAAATAGCCTTATTGAAAGCGTTTCTATGAAATTATTCTTAAAAAGTAAATCACAGATTCCCTTTGATTTGCAATGTAGGTTTGATTGTCCAGGGACAGTTGGCGATGGTATATGTGTGGGAAACTCCCAGTTTTCATGATCCAGCCAAAGGAAGCTTTAAGCTGTAAACAAAACATGTTGAGGTGGTGGCAGTGTCTGGTGATGAGTTGTAATTTCACCTGCAACTAGTCAAAAAGTCTGGTTTCATTCTCACGGTGAAATTCAAAGCTAATAATTAACTGGCTGTGTTAACAAGACTGAATGACCGGAAGCAGCCGATTCTTGTGGCTCAGACACAGTACATTCGTGTTTTAAGCACCAGGAACATTGTTGTTAATAGTGAGCAGGACTCCTGGGCTAAGGTCCTGAAAATGAGCCTAAATGCTTTGAGCAGTTGCATGCTCAGAGCACCCAAGGGGACTGTATGGTCATCTTTGAGCTACATTAGAATCTCCTTCATCTGAAATAGAATTCAGCCTGCCATGAATAAGAGTATAATTCATTTTGGGATATCCTGAACTGGTTATGTTTCCCTGTTTGCAGGAGTGGATAAATATACAGAAAGGAGTTTGTACAATATTATCATGAATTTTCATTTTTGTTTACTAAATTATATAAGAAGATAGTTTTATAAGTACTTAGAAGCATTTTAATAAATTATTTATTTATACCCTACTTTTTCCTAAAATGATTTGAAATATTTATAAAAATGTAAGAAATATGTTTCATTTTGTAAGATAGTAATATCAAAGCAAATGAAAAATAAGGGTCAGACAGAAAAAGTCAAGGGGGAATAAATACAGAGAAATGTACACTCTTTTTATCCTTTCATAATTGTAACATCACTGCACAATGGACTCTGAATTTTACTGGGCCGAGAGAAAAGAGGTGAATGTGCCATATCATAAAATTCTCATTGCTCAGAAAAGAAAAACAAACCAGTTACTTAGAGAAACAGCTTTTCATAGGAGCATACTGTTTGTTTGGGAGACACTTCTGCAGTATTCGTTCGTTTGTTTTTAGGGCAGTGATGTTACTGTCCATGTTCCTTTTTTTGATGCTGTTTAAGTTTTGTGTTTTATAAACACATTTTATCTTATATATGATGAATACATCCATCAGTCAATTTCACAGACACTGTTTCTAACACATATATATTAATCAATTATTTAATAAGTGCCTCTTTGTGCACACTATTGCTTCATACTAAGAGACACAAAGATGAAGACCTCTAGTTATCACGTTGCCTTTTGAAATAAATCTGGATAGGCAAATAATGATACTGATGGTGATGATGATGGTGGTGGTTATTATGGTGAAATCACAAAGGTAGTTCTCAAATGACTGAAGTTGGAGAATGTGGCTGACGGTGATAGTGGTACAAATGGAAAGGTTTGGGTAAGGGATTAAATAAACAGTTTGTGGTTTAGAAAGATCACTTTGGTTGCCATGTGGAGAACAGATTGGCAGTGAAGAAAGATGGAAGATTGGCCAACAATAAAATCTTGAATTAATGCAAAGACATTATTTGAAGAAAGGCCAGCTCTCAGAACAATTTAATGTGAATCGAGAAGGGAGGAAGACCTGAGGAAAGTCCCCAGATACCTGGCTTGGATGAATAGACCCTTGGATGTAACTAACCAAAATATGGAGTAGATAAATAGAGACCAACAGACTTTGGGGAAAAAGGGAAATTCAGTCTTAGGTGTGTTTATTATTATTATTGAGGTGTCTGTGAGTCATAAAAGTAATGTCCAGTAGGCAGTTGGATTCATGGTACTGGAGTTCAGTGGGAGCAACTGAGGCATGATATATACAGAAAACAAAATGCATAAATGAGATATTGATATAAGATATATAGTAAAAAAAAATGTGAATGGATTAAACAATCTAATACAAAGGCAGAAAGGTGTGTCAGAGTGGATAAAATAAATAGATCCAACTGTATGTTATCTATTTGACATACTATAAATTCAAAGACATGACATAAAGGGATGGAAAAGATGTATCGTGCAAACCACAGTCAGAAGAAAGCAGAAGTGGCCTTACTCATATCATACAAAAAGATATTGAAGCTAAAAAATTACTAGAGGTGAAAGGGATGTTTTATAACAGTAAAAAGAGTAACCCATCAAGAAGATATAACAGTTATAAACACAAACACAACAGAGCCACAATAAATAAAGCAAAACCCAGCATAATCAAAGTGAGAAATAGACAGTTTAGCAGTGAAAGTTGGAGACTTAAAAATTCCACTTTCAATAGTAGAATTACTAGGGAAAATATCAACACATAAATAGAAGAATTGAACAACACTTACACAAACTAGATTTCTATAAAGCAGTCTACTCAACGAAAGCTGAATACACATTCTTCTTAAGTGCACATATAAAATTCTCCAGAATATATCAGATATTAGGCCAATAACCAAGCCTGAGTATATTTAAAAGAACTGAAATAGTACAAAGCATATTCTTTAGCCACACTGAAACTAAGTGAATATAGACACAAAGCTTGCAACAAAGTACTAGAAAACCAAGTCCAGTAACATCTAACAAGGATTTTATATCGTGACCAAGTAGGATTTACCAGAAATGCAAAGTTGGTTAACACAGAAAAGAAAAATCAGTTAATACTATATATACTGTATCAATAGAATAAAGACAATAGCCACATGTTCATTTCAATAGATGCAGAAGAGTGACTGAAAAAATCCAGTACCCCTCATGATAAAAAAAAAAAATCAAAACTAAAACTAGGAATAGAACTTGCTCAATTTGAAAAAAGTGTGTCTATGAAAAATCCACAGTTAACATAATACTTAGTGATGGAAAACTGAATGGTTTTCTCTATGATAAGGAACAAGCCAAAGATATCTGTTCTCACCACTTCTATTCTAACAACCAGAGCAATGAGGAAATAAAAAGAAAAAACAGGCATCCAGATTGGAAAGGAAAAATAAAAACTATTCACAGGTGACATGCTTTTGAACCCGGAAAATCTCAAAGAATTCACTTAAAAACTAGTTAATTCTATTAGTAGAACTACTAAATGAGTTTACTAATATAATAGGATACAAGATTAATATACAAAATTTTGTTTTACTTCTATAATCCTACATTGAGTACTCTGAAAGTGAAATTAAGAAAACAATTCCATTTGCAAAAGCATCAAAATAATAAAACATTTGGAGATGAATTGAACAAAAGAAGTGCAAAACTTAGAATATTACAATTATAAGACATTGTTGAAAGAAGTTTAAGAGGATCTAAGTCAGTGGAAAGACATCCCATATTCATGTACCAGAAGACTTAACATTGTTAAAATAGCTGTGATCTCCAAATTGATCTAGAGATTCAATGTAATCCCTGTTAAAATCCTAGCTAGCTTCCTTTTGAAGAAATTAAGAAACCGATTTTAAAATTCATGTGGAAAATCAAGGAACACAATAGCCCAAACCCTCTCGAAAAGGAACAAGGTTGGAGGACTCACACGTCCTGATTTAAAAACAGGTGTCTGATTAAAGAACAAGATGTGATAATGTGATAATGACACGAGGACCGACTTACAGATCAATGGAATCGATTTGAGAGACCAGAAATAAGCTGTTACTTTTATATCAATTTATGTTTGACAAGGGTGTCAAAACAATTCAATGGAGAAAGAATTGCTTTTTCAGTCAATGGTACTGTGACAGCTGAATATCCATATGCGAAAGAATGTAGTTGGACTCCTTCACACCATACACAAAAATTAACTCAGAATAAATCAAAGATGTCACATAAGAACTGTAACTTAGAAGAAAACATGGGGGCAAATCTTCATGACCTTAGACTAGGCAGTGGTTTCTTAGCTATGTCACCAAAAGCACAAACAAGAAAGAAAAAATAGATTAACTTGATTTCATAAAAATTAAAAATTGTTATGCTTCAAAGAGTACCATCAAGAAAGTACAAAGACAGCCTATCAATTAAGAAAAAATCTTTTCAAGTCATGTATCTAATACAGGATTTGTGTCTAGAATACTCAAAGAACTCCAATCACAAAGATATAAAGACAAATTACTCAGTTAAAAATGGCCAAGGGATTTGGCTATGTAAATAGCCAATAAACACATGAAAAGATGCTCAATTAGCCATTGGGGTACTATAGATCAAAACCACAGTGAGATAACATTTCATACCCATTAGAATGGCTATAAAAAAAAAAAACAAATGATGACAAAGATGTGAGAAATTGAAACTCTTTTCACTGCTGGCTTCCCTGGTGGCTCAGATGGTAAAGAATATGCCTACAATATGGGAGACCTGGGTTCAGTCCCTCAGTCAGGAAGATCCCGTGGAGAAGGGAATGGAAACCCGCTCTAGTATTCTTGCCTGGAGAATCCCATGGACAGAGGAGGCTGGCGGGCTACATTCCATGGGGTCGCAAAGAGTCAGACATGACTGAGCAACTAACATACTTCACTGCTGGTGGCAATGTTGGTACAGGTTCTTTGGAAAATAGTTCGGCAGTTCCTCAAATGGTTAAAAATAGTATTAATCTCACGATTCAATGGGCCCACTTCTACATATATATTCAAGAGAACTGAAAACATACACCCACACAAAAACTTGTGCAGCCTTGTTCATAACAGCCTTATTCATAACAGCCAGAAGTAGAAACAACCCAAGTGCTCATCAACCGAGGAGTGAGTAATAAAATGTAGTGTACCTATACCACTGAATAAAATATTCAGTAATATAAAGGACTCCAATATAAAATATTGATCCAACATGAATGAACCTTGTTAACATTATCCTCCATTGAAGAACCCCAAGGTTAGGACTCTGCACTTTAACTGCCAAGGCTTGGGTTTAATCCCTGGTTAGGTAACTGAGATGCAGCAAGCCACAGTGCAGCCAAAAAATAAAAAACAAAAGAACCCTCTCACAAAAGACCATGCATTGTATGATCCCATTTGCATGACATTTCCAGAACAGTTTAATTTAAAGACAGAAAGTAAATTAGTGGCTGCCTATGGCACCCCACTCCAGTACTCTTGCCTGGAGAATCTCAGGGATGGGGGAGCCTGGTGGGCTGCCGTCTATGGGGTCACACAGAGTCGGACACGACTGAAGCAACTTGGCAGCAGCAGCAGCAGCTTGACGGAGGTGTGAGAATGGGGAGTGACTGCTAAAGAATATTGGTTTTCTATTTGGGGATGTTAAAAGCATTCTAAAATTGGTTTTGGTGATGAGTGTGTACAACTCTACAAAATTAATAACAACCTCTGAATTGTACATGTTACATGAGTGAGTTGTATGAGAATTATATCAATAGAGAAAAATATAGGTGATGTATCCCCAACATTTATAGAACACTTTTTTACAAAATGTTGCTGTGTCTAGCATCTCATGAGCCTTCATCATCATCTTAGAAAGAGATTGGTTATTGCCAAACTAACCAAGTTGCAAAAAATAAGGCCTAAAGACTTTCAGTGATTTACCTAAGATATTGGCTGGTTTATGGGGAAGCCAGGAAACACCAGCCCTCATCCCTAAAGCCAAGTCCAGTGTTATTTCCACTGTGCTATTTTCTCCCTGGGGTTATCTGCTCACACATTTACTTTGCCTCAATTACCTTATTTCAGTTCAGTTCAGTCGCTCAGTCGTGTCTGACTCTTTGTGACCCCATGAACCACAGTACACCAGGCCTCCCTGTCCATCACCAACTCCCGGAGTTCACCCAAACCCATGTCCATTGAGTCGGTGAAGCCATCCAGCCATCTCATCCTCTGTCGTCCCCTTCTCCTTCTGCCCTCAATCTTTCCCAGCATCAGGGTCTTCTCAATGAGTCAGCTCTTCATATTAGGTGGCCAAAGTATTGGAGTTTCAGCTTCAACATCAGTCCCACCAATGAACACCCAGGACTGATCTCCTTTAGGATGGACTGGTTGGATCTCCTTATAGTTCAAGGGACTCTCAAGAGTCTTCTCCAACACCACAGTTTAAAAGCATCAATTCTTTAGTGTTCAGTTTTCTTCACAGTCCAACTCTCACATCCATACATGACCACTGGAAAAACCATAACGTTGACTAGATGGACCTTTGCTGACAAAGTAATGTCTCTGCTTTTTAATATGCTGTCTAGATTGGTCATAACTTTCCTTCCAAGGAGTAAGCGTCTTTTAATTTCATGGCTGCAATCACCATCTGCAGTGATTTTGGAGCCCAGAAAAATAAAGTCAGCTACTGTTTCCACTGTTTACACATCTATTTGCCATAAAGTGATGGGACCGGATGCCATGATCTTAGTTACCTTATTTAATTACCTAACTTAATTACCTTATTTAGGGAATCATAAATTAGTCTGACTTTGTACCAGGTAGTTTCTAAGTCCTTCAGGTATGTTAACCACAGTTGTCTTCAGGTATCCATGGGAGAATGGTTTCAGAACCCCAAGTATACCAAAATCCATGGACTTTCATGCCCCTTGTATAAAATGGTGTAATATTTGCATATAAACTTCACACATCCTCCTGTATCTCTAAATTGCTTATAATACTCTAATACAATGTAAATGATATGTAGATAGTTGTAAATACAATGTAAATAGTTGTAAATACGACGTAAATGCTATGTAAATAGTTGGTATACGAGGGGACTCAGTCAGTCTGTCAGACTCTGTGACCCCATGGACTGTAACCTCCCAGACCTACTTCAGGTGGTCTTTGCTTCCCAGGGATTGAACCCATGTCTCCTGTGTCTCCTGCATTGGCAGGCGGATATTTTACCACTGAGCCAACTACTTGGGAAGCCCAAATAGTTGACAGTGCATGGCAAATTCAAGTTTTGCTTTTTGGAAAATTCTAGAATTTTTTTCCTGAATATTCTTGTTCCATGGTTGGCTGACTCTGTGGATGCAGAACCCATGGATACAGAGAGCCAAGTATAATTAAATTCTTCCAACAACCCTCTGAAGAAGGTGCTACCTTGACCCCACTTGCAGATTAGGAAATGGATGCACAGAGATGAACTATTCCAGGCCACACAGCTGGTCAGTGGTGAAACTAGGATCTGAACCCAGGGAGTTTGGCTCCAGGCTGCATTGCTCTCAAACCTCTACACTCTGCAGAGACCTGCTCTTCCTTGATGGTTGTATCTTGGATCTAAACCTCAGTTGTAGAAAGAGATGAAGAGAGCCACTCTCTCTGTGCAGGTGTATAGAGCTCTGACCCTGGTAACCCTACTTGAGGGTGCTGGTGGCACTGGCTTCACCAACACTAGAGTCAAAGGCGGGTGTGATCACAGAATTAATAACTTCCAGGCCCAAAGCCTGGAGCAGTGTTTGCTTTGCAACTAAGCAAATCCTTCATCTGTCAGGTGATCCAGCTGCAGTGGGGGTGGGATGGGCAAGGGAGAGGAGGAGCCAGCAGAATTGATAAGTGTGTACTCAATCTTAAGAAAACCCCACCTAGAAACATACCACCACTGAAGAAGAAGCCTGGACAACAGCTATGAGACTCAAATCTTCCTCACTTCACGTATGTGTGTGCCTGCGTGTATAAACACACACACACACACTTCTTGTGATGGCAGTAATACAGTCCTTACAGCGTCTAACTGCTGACACGGCCACAGACTTGCATATTATTTTACACTCTGGCTCCCAGGATTCTGCGTCAATGGGCAGCCCACAGCTAGTTCCTGGACTTGTCTTTCTGGTTGGTTGTTTAGAAAAGGCTTACGGGTATAATAGTGCTTTTCCTGTGACCTTCATCTCTATTAGCAACTCTGCGTGTCAAATGTAATTATGGATTCTTACCAGTCACACAGTCTGCACCTGACTGTCAGCAGGGAGGCCTAGCCACTCTTGTGTTTGCCTTGTGGACAAGGGCCAGTTTGCCTCTTTCATGATATGATGGGGCACACAAACAGTTAAACGTGCAGCTCCAGGCTTGGCATGGAAGAATGGGCAGTCTCCTGGCACCGACTTGGGAGAGCAGAGCTGCACTCACCTGAGCTAGAAGCTGTCATACTTGCTGTTCAGGTGGTGATTAAATCCAGGACCGTGCTCTTCATTATTCAGGGGACAGTGTGTAGCCTCCATGAGGATTAATAATGTGCCTTTAAGAGCATCCTTTTAGAGACAAGACTTCGTTTCTGTATAATCTGGTGTTTCTACAGTTTGTGTGCTTAGTCGCTCAGTCATGTCCGACTCTTTGTGACCCCATGGAATGTAGCCTGCCAGGCTCCTCTGTCCATGGGGATTCTCCAGACAAGAATACTGGAGTGGGTTGCCATGCCCTCCTCCAGGGGATCTTCCCAACCCAGGGATCAAACCTAGGTCTCCCATATTGCAGGCAGATTCTTTACTGTCTGAGCTACCAAGGAAGCCCAAGAATACTGGAGTGGATAGCCTAGTCCTTCTCCAGGGGAACTTCCCGACCTAGGAATCAAACTGGAGTCTCTTGCATTGCAGCAGATTCTTTACCAGCTGAGCTACCTGGGAAGCCCTTTCCCTTTAATATACCTGAGCATATCATCTCCTTGATGTCCTCTTTATTCTTTATTTAATTTTGAAAACAACTTAAATTTGAGCTGTGATTTTATTTTAAGAAAAAAGCGTTTATAAGTGCTTCTGTACTGAAAGTTGAAGAGTAGCTTAGAAATGTTGGTAGAATGAAAGGACCATTTAGTTCTATACTAGTTCTAGTTTATCCTTGTTTCTATTGACTGCAGCTTCCACCACCCTCTTAACTGTTCTCTGCCTTTCATTTAGCTCTTAGTTAGCTAAGAGGAAGAGTGATAAGAGATAAAGAGACAGGTAAATTAAGCCAGTTTGTAAAGGTTTTATGACACCGTTATAAGAGTTGTATCTTTCAATGTGGAAGGAGATAAGAAGACATTGGAGATTATTGAGAAGACATATAAAAAACATACTTCCGACCCCATAATCATACCCTACATATAAACATTAATGGTTATTAATAAAATTATTAATTAATAAATTAAAATTAATAGTAAGCCATTAATATCGTCACACACCCTACTAATATTCATACTTCTAGTTATCCCATGTCATACTTTGAAGTTTTTTTAAAATCAGTATCCAAATAAGAGACACACCTTGCAGTTGGTTGATATGTCTATTAATCCTTTTGAATCCATCTCTCTCATTCTCTTTTTATATTCTTAAGCTTTTAGTTTATTTATGGAAAAAATCCAAACTGCTGTTGCTGGATGTGCAGATTCCACATCCTGGACTTGTGATTGTATCTTTTGGTGCACCCTGACATAACTCTTTTGGCTCCTGTATTTCCTATCAATTGTTAATTAGACCTAGAGGTCTATCAGATTCAGGTTTGATTTTTTTTCAGATTGCTTTTTAGATGGTTGCATTATTCCAGCAGGAAATATACAATGTCTAATGTTTCTTTTGTATATATGATGTTTATAGCTGTTGATATTCATTGCTTAGATTTGTAAGTCCATTAGGTGTTGCAAAATGGTAATATTTAAATTCTATTAAACTTATCTTTTTCAAAAAAGGATTTCACTCTGAGTTGAGAATAGCTTGGGAGAAACAAGGACAGATGGAAGAGAAATGAGAAGTGATGGTGTCTTAGCTTATGGTACTGGCAGTAGGTAGGTGGGAAGTGATTGGATTCTGGATATATTTTACAGGTTGACCCAAAAGGATTTGCCTATGAATTTAGTGTAGGGTGTGTGAGAGAGAAACAGAGGTTTAAGATGACTTCTAGGAATTTTATAGTTTTGCATTTTAAATTTCAGTCAGATCCATTCTGTGTCCATTTTAAAGAATTATGTAAGATTGTGTCTAGATTTCATCTCTTTGTATCTGGATGTCCAGTTGTTTCAGAACCATGTGTTAAACAAACTGTCTTTGCTCCATTGTATTGCCTTTATATACTCTCCCACCTTTTTTTGCACATGTATCATTTTTAAAGTCTTTATCGAATTTGTTACAGCATTGCTTCTGTTTTATATATTGGTTTTCTGGCTGTGAGAGATGTGGGATCTTAGCTCCCAGACCAGAGATCAAACCCATATCCCCTGCATTAGAAGGCAAAGTCTTAACCACTGGACTGCCAAGGCAGTCCCTGCCTTTGTCCCTTTTTTAAAAAAGATTAGTTGACTATATTTAGGGAAGTCTACTTCTGTACCCTCTAATCTGTTCCATTGATCACTTTGTCTGTTCTTTCACCAAAAACACACTGTTTTGATTAGTGTAGGTTCATAACAAGACTTGAAGTTGGGTAGTAAGAGTCATCCAACTTTGTTCTTCTTCTTCAATATTGTATATTCTATTCTGGGCCTTTTTTTCTCTCCATATAAACTTTAGAATCAATTCATCAATATCATGAACTAGCTTGCTGGGATTTTGATTGGGATTGCATTGAATCTATAGATCAAGTTGGGAAGAACTGACATCTTGACAATATTGAGTGTTCATACTCATGTACATGACATATCTCTTCATTTGTTTAATTGTTCTTTGATTTTGTCCATCAAAGTTTTGTAGTTTTCCTCATACAGATCTTGTATATATTTTATTATATTTATACCCAAGTATTTCATTTTGGGAAGGTGCTAGTACAAACTGTGTGTGTGTGTGTGTGTGTGTGTGTGCTCAGTCAAGTCTGACTCTTTGCAACTGCGTGGACTGTAGTCTGCCAGGCTCCTCTGTCCATGGGATTCTGCAGGCAAGAATACTAGAGTGGGTTGCCATTTCCTTCTCCAAGGGATCTTCCTGACTCAGGGATCGAACCCATGACTCTTGTGTCTCCTGCATTGCAGGAGGATTCTTTACCACTGAGCCACCAGGATATTATGTTTTAATTTCAAATTCTACTTTTCATTGGTGCTATATACGAAAGCAATTGACTTTTATAATAACCTGTATCTATATAGTAACCTGTATCTAAAACCTTACTATAATCACTTATTAGTTCCAGGAGGGTTTTTTTGTCAGTTCTTTCAAACTTTCTACATACACAATCATATCATCTTCAAACACAGATAGTGTAATTTCTTCCTTCCCAATCAGATGTGATGCTGCTGGGGCTATAGCCACAATCCAGGATTGTCCTAAGCAAACCAAGAACGTACTAGAGAAAAGGATGTATGATTACCCCACTATCAGATAGTCAAGTAGAGATAGTCATGTAGGCAATTAGATAAAAAAGCCTGACATTCCTGGGAGGCATCTGTTCTAGAACATATTTGGGAATATCTGTGTTTGGGAATCATCAGTATGTAGATCATATTTAAAGCTGTAGATTGGAGGGGTCACCTATGCGAATAAGTGTACTCAGGGAAGAAGAGAGGCCCGAGACTACAAGCTCAGTAGACTCCGTCATGGGGAAGGAGATGAGGATGAGCAACAGAGACTGAAACAATTGCAGAACGTCACTTATCAGATTTCAGAGAGTGCTTGAATTTCAGAGAGCCAGAGTATTCACTGAGTGTTTGCTATCTGCTTGGAGTTTTCCTATCCTTACAGGGTTGCTGGAGAAGAAGCTGAACTCAGCTATACCCTACAGGCCTGGGCAAAGAACACAAACCCCATTGCAGGTCAGTATTAGAGCAGAGGGAGGAGTGTGAGTGTGCCAGACAGGTAAAAGCAGACTTCTTCTAAAGGAAGTCTTTTACTTTTACTTTTCACAATCTTGAGAATCAAGGGAGTAATGCCTATGGGCCAGATATGGCCCACAGGCCCTACATTTGTGATACCTGCTACGTGTGAAAACTTTTCATAAAGGTATCCCCATGTTCCCACGCAGGATAAATGCATCCCAGGGCCACATAACTATTAACTGGCAGATCCAGGGTTGGAAACTCAAGTCAATTGACTGCAAAGTTGGCGTTCTTTTCACTGCACTAAACTGCTATCCTGGAATTTCTGCAAACCAAACTTTGCTAGAAACTGACTGATAAATCTAAGCATCGAGCTGGCTCCATCTGTATGTCTGTTGAAATGAATGCAAAAGTGGAGAAAATTATGTTTTATTTGTTCCAGAATATTTTCATTGATAGCTTTTAAGTATTTCCACTCCTACCCCATCCAAGTAGTAGAAAATGGAGACACTTTATATATATATATATATATATTTCACCAGAAGTCCCATATTTTTGAAGTCTGAAGAAAAGGTATAGAACGTAGGGCCACAGATGTAAGAAAAGGATTGCAGAAGCATCCAGGAATCTTAAGGGCCATACAGAGTACTAATGACTACCTTAAGATGAATCTGAAGGATTGAATGACCCCAAAATGCTGCCCATTGTTCTTGGAGTCAATGACCTTTTTAATTTCCTTTCTGCTTTACCTCTGGATTCCAGCTTATCTCTGGATTCTGGCTGTCTATCTATAACAGAAGGCCTGAGTGTTCGTGTTGGCTATGCCTCTTGTTTTCCCTATGGAACCCACTAGGGGTAGTGGTTAGCATGTTGATTTTGAGTCAGCAGGCTGGTGTGTGGGACCAGGCTTGGCCACATACTATCAATATGGCCTTCAGGCAAGTCACCCAGTCTTTCTGGCCCCTATATTTTTTAATTCTAAAATAAGGATAAAAACACTTTTCTCCATTATTTCCTTAGGTGGTTTGTGATTTGTCTAAGGAAGAACACTTGATTAACTTTGTGAGCACAAGGATTCTTATTTTAAGAGCAAGGAGGGAAAAGGAATATGCTGGTGTGGAGAGAGGAGATTTGGGAGCAAGGGAAGAGAGAAAGATGGCCAGCTTAGATCAAAAACCTCACACAGAATTGACAGAGAGTTAACTCCAAACTTTCTATGCTTTAAAAGCTCTTGAATTTTTAGTGTTTGGAAGGCAATCATGTGTACCCAGGAAGTAAGAACACAATGTCAGGGCAGGGGAAGGGAGGAGATTGGCTTGCTGACTGCCCAGCTGTGAGATTTCTCACTGTGACTCTAAAGCATAGAGGGAGCCAATGTTCTGGGGTTCTCGGTCCTTCCGAAATAACAGGACCGAAAGTGTGACTATGGATGGTAATTTCAGTGCTGTGGGGAAGGGTTCTAGATAGGTTTGAACTTTTAAATGAGATTTTTTTTGTCTTTTTTTAAATTGAAGCATAGTTGATTTACAATATTGTGTTAATTTCTGCTGTACAGCAAAGTAATTCAAATTGACTGAATTTATAGTGATTCTGCTGTACAGCAAAGTGATACATTCTTTTTCATATTCTTTTCCATTATGTTTATCACAGGATATTGAATATAGTTCCCTGTGCTGTACAGTAAGACCTTGTTGTTTATCCATCCTGTATAATCCCAGACTCCCATTCCATCCTTCCCCCACCCTTGGCAACCACAAGTCTGTTCTTTTTGTCTGTGGGTTTGTTTCTGTTTCATAGATAAGTTCATTTCTGTCAAATTTTAGATTTCACAAAAGAGAGTCTTATAGGCAAATGGATAAGGCAAGGAGGCTCTCACTCAAGTCAGTTTGCAGAAGACTATAGCTCATGGGACTTTCCACATCCCATCACTTCTTTCCTTTAGTAGCAACACTATGCAAACAGGGCAGATATAATTGTTCTTATTTTACAACTAAGGCTGCTGAGACCATATTGACTGAGAGCTGGCAAATGGCAGAATGGAGACAAGAACATGGGTCTGCTATCTTAGTCTACTCTTTACCTACCAAGCCATCTGAGGTCCATATTTGTTGAAGCTTAGAGAAGTTAAGTGACTTTTAAAAGGTCACAGAGCAATAAATAGCAGAGCCAGGACTTCCATGCAGGCATTCAGACTCTATCCCATGCACTTTCCACTATTACTCAGCTTCACTAAGAGGCAGTAGAAAGGTTATCTGACAACATCTTGGCACTCAGCAGGTACTCTCATCCCAGCCTCAGTGAGACGGCATTCCATGACAGTGGGTGATACACCTGGGCCTGCTATCCCTGCCTGGAAACATGCCGCACGGCCTTCACCACATGGTTAGGTGCTGCTTTTGAAGTTGTATCTTTTTATGTCCCATCTTAAGGACTCTGCTGCTAAGGACTAGAAGAGAATGTCAAAAGCAGGTAAATCAAACAGCCTCATACAATGTCTGGTATGAGAACACAGTGGTGTGGGGGTGGAATCAAGAGCTGTAGACAAACAGCTGAATTGCTGGGTTGGAGGAGAAAGGCCTCTGTCTTGCCAGGGGAAGTATGGAAGGCAGCTCAGGGTCCCCATGATGAAGAAATGAAGCAAAAGGGGCCCCGGTAACTTGCAGTGGGTACAGACCTCCTCTGAGATTTTGACAGCATAAAGATGGGGACAATTTCATAGTGCCTTGGAAATTTTAAAGTAAATAGTGGGTTCCCTTGAATGCGCAGGGAACAATAAGTTTCTTATAAGCAATACATAGTCAAACAGGAAATGTCTTTATTGGGGTCAAGATCGTTTAATAAATGTCATGGGGAGAGCAGTAGGTCTGAAGTAGAGAAAAGGGGGATGGGAGGTGGTAAGGGGTTGTCTAGGATATGTCAGGGGAAGTGATGATGTTCACAATAATATCTCACTGTGAGCGAGTGAGTGAGTGAGTGAAAGTCACTCAGTCATGTCCAACTCTTTGTGACTCCATGGACTGTAGCCTGCTAGGCTCCTCTATCCATGGAATTCTCCAGCTTTTCCCTTCTCCAGGGTCATCTTCCCAACCCAGGGATTGAGCCCAGGTATCCCACTTTGCAGGTGGATTCTTTACCATCTGAACCACCAGGAAAGCCCAATATCTCACTGTAGGAGAGAAAATTGACTGAATTTACAGCAGTTGGGTTAGAATTGATCAAACTTGCTTTTCATTTCCACTGTATTTTATATTGCAAAACAAGTTTTCTGAAGCTGGTTTTGTGTGTATGTGTGTGTGTGTGTGTGGCAAGATTAAGCAGCACAGAGTCTTTTGATTAGGCCAGAGTAAAAACATTGGTCTATTCCTTTCTCCAATGGTCTGTTTTATTTTGTTCTGAGTGAAGCGTCACTAACTGCAGTGGAAGGAGTGTATGTGGCTAGCAAGGTTTAGTCCTGTTAACAGTGCTGAAGTTTTCTCATCTCTTTGTCACAGCTGACACTTTTAATACTGTGCAAGGGATCGGAAAGATAGACGGGAAGTAAATAAGCAGAGTTTCTGAGTGATGCTTCAGTTACAGTTTCCGTTGTGTATGTATGCACATCCATATTCAGAGAATCAAGTGGCCTTCACTGATCGTTTTTAGTTTGTTATAACATGAATGTGGAATTCCCAGGAATGAACCCTAATGACACTTTTAAATTTTTATTCTTAATTGGAAGATAATTGCTTTACAGTATTGTGATTTCTGCCATACATCAAAATGAATCAGCCATAGGTGTATATATGTCCCCTCCCTCTTGAACATCCCTCCCACCTCCCACCCCATCCCACCCCTCTAGGTTGTCACAGAGCACCGGTTTGAGCTCCCTGTGCAAAATGACACTTTAAAGAGAAAATATTGAGGGTAGGGGGAAGACCTATAAAAACAGTTTCATTTTAGTTCTATGCATGAAGAAAGATGGTGAACTTATAAGATGAATAGTGGTCTTCTTGAGAAGGAGAAGATGTGGATTCAAATCCTGACATCTTTTCTGAAATAAAGGCTCATTTTCAGCCTGGGCTTCCATAGAACAAGGGGAGTAAAGCAAAGAGATGGTGTGTAAGGCCCCTTCAAGTTCTGAATTTTGAATCTGTGATTCATTCTGATGAATGGAGAGCAAAATGCTACTTATCCTGGAACTGTTTATCCTTTCTGTAGAATTTTAGAGCTAAAAGACACTGTTCAGGACAATCTCAGATGAGTTAAAGTATTTGATTGAGGCTGCATGTTTGATTTTTCCTAGAGCTGGATCTAGGTCCAGGTAATTGATTCCTAGCCCAGTGTTCCTTCTAGCCCATCTGATTTACCATCATTTTGCAATTATTGGGCACCTAGCAGCAGCAGCTGGAGAAGGCAATGGCACCCCACTCCAGTACTCTTGCCTGGAAAATCCCATGGATGGAGGAGCCTGGTAGGCTGCAGTCCATGGGGTCGCTAAGAGTCGGACACGACTGAGCGACTTCACTTTCACTTTTCACTTTCATGCATTGAAGAAGGAAATGGCAACCCACTCCAGTGTTCTTGCCTGGAGAGTCCCAGGGACGGGGGAGACTGGCGGGCTGCCATCTATGGGGTCGCACAGAGTCGGACACGACTGAAGCGACTTAGCATCAGCAGTAGCAGCAGCAGCAACCATGTGTGAGACCCTGTGTCTAAGCACTGGGGATATTAGAAAATCCAGTCCTGTTCTCAAGGTGATCCTGGTCTAACTGGGGAGAAAATACATCTGCCTCAGGAGGGAGCCATTGACACAGTATAGGTGTCCTCTGTCGTGTCTTGGTTATAGTAATACCATGCTCTCCTGTTTTTCTTCTACATCTTCCAGCAGCCTTCCTGGACTTCCTGAAACTGTGCTTAAACCTTTTAAAAAATCTGTTTATAGAGAAAAGAAATCTGCCTTGCTGCCTTCATACCACCTGCTCTTTAAGTCTAAATTCCAGCTGTCCCAGAGACCATGACATCTGTAGGCAGTTGTCCCCTGGTGTGGCAGAGTGACAAGCCCTATATTTCTTTTCAGCATCTCCAAAGGATATTCCTAAAATGCAATTTGGCTGAGTTATCGGGTGCACGTGATGAGTCAAAAATTAACCCTGGGTTTTCTAACTTGCTGTGGAAAAGTGATGGAACCACTTTGGTTTTCCAGTTGCAAACTGGAAATAATATTTAGCAGTGGATCCTCTTCTAAATATTAGAGTCCTCATGATTGAGAACTATTACATGATTGAGAACAAATGCCTCTCCCCAGGCAATGGCATCAATTCTTATGGCTTCAGTCCCCCTCTACATACCAGTGAGACAGCCATTCCACTGGGTATCCCCTCCAAAACGCGAGGGGCTAGAATGCTCTTCTTCCTGCCCCACCTGCATATCCATGTAGTCACCAAGCCTTAACACCTAACACCTACATCTCTCTCAAATTCACCATCCCAGTTAAGTCTCTATTTTCTCTCCATTGGCTTCTTTCCTAGTGGCCTCCTCCACATCCCTGGCTCTCCTTCAATGCATCTTTCACACCAGTAGTGTCCCGAGCACCGGGGGAAAGGGACGATCTGCCCAGGTGCAGTCAGTTGCTGGATGATCTGACTGTAAAGGGTTGAAAAGCAAAAATTATATGTATTAAAAGTCAGTCTGTTGTTATCAGCATGCACAGGAAATTCTAAATAATTTTGGCAGTGAAGTACTAATCCCTGAAAAAAATCTTTTTAAGATATAAGTTCAATTGCTGCGGTAGCTGCTGAATTTTAATAATTTTAATAATGATTATATAAGCTTTAGTTAGCCATTTTAATACTTATCCTCTAATAAACATTCCATTCTATTGATACATGGAAATTACTCAAGAGATGTCCTAGTTACATAGTAGTCTCCTGAAAATAGTGGACACTTCAGACCGATCTGCATTGATTTGAAAGTTGAGTTCTTGATGAATCGGAATCAGAAATTGTGGATTATTTCTAGTTCATGTCTCTAGTCCTTATGTGACTACACATTCAAGCATTTAACCAGTAGATCCAAACTAAACAGTAGCATAGGGATTATGAAGATAAGGAAACAGAACTTGAGTTACTTCAGTTCTATTATTCTATGTGCCCTCATAGACACGTCATAATTTTAACATTTAAAACAGCAAAACGTTGGTGCATGTACTTTTTTGTTCATACATGAAGTGATTTACTACATTTCAAAAGTGTCTTTAAAATGGAAAATACATTTTTAAAGCTATTGGGGCTTCCTAGGTGGCGCTAGTGGTAAAGAACCCACCTGCCAATGCAGGAGACATAAGAGACGCAGGTTATGCAGATTTAAGAGATGCAGGTTCGATCCCTGGGTCAGGGAGATCCCCTGGAGGAGGAAATGGCAACCCACTCCAGTATCCTTGCCTGGAGAATCCCATGGACAGAGGAGCCTGGCAGGATATAGTCCATGAGGCAGCAGACAGTTGGACATGACTGAGTGACTAAGCACAGCACACAGCACAGCCCTAAAGCTAAACAAGTCCAGAAAATAATAATTATTATAGAAAATAATTTTTCCCTATAGAGGAGGGGAGATTATTAAAAATGATTTATAAAACCTCCATGAGGTAGGCAGAGTGATATTTTCTTAAATTCAAATCTGATCCTTGTTTAATCCCATTGAGTTCAGCCTTCATCGTGCCCTGCAAAGCACACATAGTGTGACCTGACCTATCTTACAGCCTTGTCCTGGGTCACTCCTAATCACTGTCTAAATGCTAGTCATGCCTGCCTTTATTATTTTCTCTGTGCCAAGCCCTCTGGCCTCAGAGCCTCTCTCACCTGCCACCCTCCCACTTTGACATGTGAAATCTCATCCTCCTCCACTCAGTATAAATATCTCTCCACCCCTCCTCTCAATGTAAGTATCTCTTCCTAAGGAAGGCTTCTCTAACTTTCCAATGTCACCTTGTGATATTGTGATTTGTAAGAAATGTATATTTGGTCATTTAGATGGGCAAAAATATGTTTTTTTAAATATATTTTTGTCTTTGTCCATGTTCCTGGCTCACAGCTCCCCAAATCCTTGGACTTTCCTGAGCAATAAGAGCAATGGGAGTATATTTTGTTATCATATTTGGTCTCTTGTCTTCAGTTCCTGAAAATGCTTCAGAGCCATAAAGGTGGAACAGGTATCTTATTATTCATAACTTTTCCATCACAACTGGTTTAGTTAATGAGTGACTTTTGAAGACATGTATGGATAGGGCTGGGTACAGAGAAACTAACCGTAGAACTTGGAACTTCCAACTCGTGACCTCTGGAAAAGGAAGAAGGGCGGGACTCTGAACCAGACACCAATGGCCAGTGATCTAACCAATCATGCCCTTGTAAAGAAGCCTCCATAAAAATCCCAAAGGTTTTTTCAGAGAGTTTCCAAGTTGGGGAACTGGAACTCTTCCAAATACCACCTATTGGGCCTCAAACTGCCTGAGGACAGAGCTCCTTTGTTCAAGACTTTGTCCTGTGTATCGCTTCATCTTGCTGTAGATTTGTATCCTTCGATGTCCTTTGTAATAAACTGGTAGCAGTAGCAGGTAATCTAGTGAGTAAAAAGCTTTCCCGAGTTCTGTGAGCTGCTCTAGAAACTTAATTGAGCCCAAGGAGGGGTTCATGGGAACCTTTGATTTATAGCCAGCTGATCAGAAGCAAAGGTAGCCCCTGGCCTTGCAGTTATCATCTGATGTCAGGGACAGTCTTGTGGGACTGAGCCCGTAGGCTGTGGGATCTGACACTGCTCCAGATAGTGTTGGGACTGAGCTGAACTGTAGGACACCCAGTTGGAGTTGGGGAATCGCTTGGTGATTTGGGAACTCTCCCAAACACACAGTAATTGGGTTCAGAACCCTGACACTTCTAATATAATCGCTCAGCGTCTTATACTTTAGCATTTATCAGGGTTGCTAATTCAGTTTTGCATGTGACCACCTGATGAAGGCCAGCCTCCCCACTAGCCTCTGAGTGGCGTGAGGGCCGGCACCATTTCTGTGTGGTTACATGTTTCCTGACACATGTTGGTGCTTAGGAAACTTTGTGGCACGAGTAGCCCTTTTCTGTGGTGTTGTTGAAGGGAGGGCTTTAAGGTTTATTTGTTATTGTTCTTTAACCCCCCCCCTCACCTTCCCAGGAGGAGAAGGCAATGGTATTCCACTCCAGTACTCTGCCTGGAAAATCCCATGGATGGAGGAGCCTGGTAGGCTGCAGTCCATGGGGTCACTAAGAGTTGGACACGACTGAGCGACTTCACTTTCACTTTTCACTTTCATACATTGGAGAAGGAAATGGCAACCCACTCCAGTGTTCTTGCCTGGAGAATCCCAGGGACGGGGGAGCCTGGTGGGCTGCCGTCTATGGTGTCGCACAGAGTCGGACACGACTGAAGCGACTTAGCAGCAGCAGCAGCACCTTCCCAGGGAAACAGGTCCAGATTGAAGATTGCTGTATCCTGGAGGATCATTGGCAGGTGGCTCTGGTTCACTGCCAGCCCAGCTCTCTCACTCTGCACTGCTGCTGCCATGCTGGCCAGGCTATGACAGACCAGGGCCTAAAGCGACTTTTCCAGCACTTAAGGGGTGTTCTTCAGGTATCACCACAGGCCCCCTTGTAGAACAGTTTTTGCCCTGCAGGGAATTGCATGGATTGGATTCTAATGACTTTCTACCCACTTTCCCACTCCCTCCCCATAAAACAGTATCTCTTTTGTGTGGAATTATATAAAAATGTAATATAGTGAACGTGCCACTACATTCACTGGGTTTAAAAAATGAACATAGCATAAAAAGGCATCCTTTGAGAAGTGTCACTCTCATTCACATTGTATTAATTTGCTTGCGCTGTGTGTGCTGTGCTAAGCTGCTTCAGTCGTGTCCAACTCTTTGCGATCCCATGGACTGTAGCCAGCCAGGCTCCTCTGTCCATGGGATTCTCCAGGCAAGAATACTAGAGTGGGTTGCCATGCCCTCCTCCAGGGGATATTCCCAACCCAGGGGTTCTTACCACTAGTGCCACCCCAGAGGACCATTAATTTGCTTAGAGCTGTCTTAGCAAAGGTCTGTAATCTGAGTGGCTTCAGCCACAGAAATTTATTGTCTTATGGTTCTGGAGGCTGAAAGTCTGAGATCAGGATGTCAGCAGGGATGGTTCCTTCTGAGCCTGTCAGGGAGAATTCATTCCAGCCCTCTCTTCTTGGTTCTGGTGGTTGGTTGATAATCTTTGGCGTTCCTTGGCTTGTAAAGCATCACCCCAATCTCTGTCTTCATCTTCACATGGCATTCTCCCTATGTGCACATCTTCCTGACCCAGGAATCAAACTGGGGTCTCCGGCATTGCAGGAAGATTCTTCACCAACTGAGCTATCAGGGAAGCCTTATACGTATTACATCTTATTATGGGAAAGACACACGTGTATAGGTATATTGCTGGGGATGAAGAAATTTTCCTCTACCTTTCTAAGTTCTTCTGGCTGCTCTAAGAATTAAATTGGCATTAGATAGAGTAACAGGAAGACAATCACACAAAATTATAATAACATGTATACATGGGAGAGACTCAGAAAGACTAACTCACCAAAATGACTAAAACCCTCACCTTAAATACCATCTTCAACTAAAGATAAAACAGGATGTTGAGGGTAGTGGTTTGGGACTTCAAAAGGGGGAAAGGTAAATTCCATAAAGATGGAAAAGCAGATGTTTATAAACAGATGTTTGCTGGGCCATGAGACACAATGGGACACAGAGTGGACTCAGATCTCTAAGAGTCCCCCCACCACACTCAGCCCATATTCATTGCAGATGTCTCTGGTGACAGCTCTATTCCTGTAAGAGATCACAGCCTCTTTCTAAATTCTTCAGGCAGTTAGGTGGAAGGTCAAAGTTTCTTCCTGAGTTTTTTAGGCCTTGATTGTTTTCAACTCAAAATAATCTGCAAGCCAAAGAGAAATTTTAGGTGGCAAATTTTGTTGCCCTATAATATACACACCCATACATACATATGTATAAATATATATATGGTATATGTATGATATGTATATAAAGATACATATTTGTTATCTGGGAGGTGCTGAGCATAATGACATTATAAAATGACTTGAAGATTCTACTATTACCATTTAAAATTCCTTTTTAGATTATTAATTTTTTTCTATTCTCCCTTCATTTATTCTTATCCAATTACTGGGGGCTTTGCCTTTTCTGCACAATATTGCCCCAAGTTTTCAAAAGCCCAACACATTTTAGTTATGTTTTCAGTTAAGGGTTTTTAATAGTGGAAAACATGCCTGGGAGTTTGAACACAATGTCCATTTAAAACAATGGGTTAAGTGCCTTGTTTAGCATATGCACCTGTGCACAAATTAGTTTGAAAACTTGTCTGACAGAAGCTGTCAACAAAGAGTTTTGAATATTCAATAAGAGTTTCCAGGCTTCATCTAAGTTCAGAGATAAACAGTTTAGAAGGACAGAGGGTGTCTGCTCTCTGTTGACTTTCATGGATCATTGGGTGTGCAAATACTAGACTCTTTCTGTCTATTCAGTTCAGTTCAGTTCAGTCGCTCAGTCATGTCGACTCTTTGCAACCCATGAACTGCAGCACACCAGGCCTCCCTGTCCATCACCAACTCCCAGAGTCCACCCAAACCCATGTCCATCGGGTTGGTGATGCCATCCAACCATCTCATCCTCTGTTGTCCCCTTCTCCTCCTGCCCTCAATGTTTCCCAGCATCAGAGTCTTTTCCAATGAGTCAGCTTTTTGCATCAGGTGGCCAAAGTATTGGAGTTTCAGCTTCAACAACAGTCCTTCCAATGAACACCCAGGACTGATCTCCTTTAGAATGGACTGGTTGGATCTCCTTGTAGTCCAAGGGACTCTTAAGAGTCTTCTCCAACACTACAGTTCAAAAGCATCAATTCTTCAGTGCTCAGCTTTCTCTATAGTCCAACTCTCACATCCATACATGACCACTGGAAAAACCATAGCCTTGACTAGATGAACCTTTGTTGACAAAGTAATGTCTCTGCTTTTTAATATGCTGTCTAGGTTGGTCATAACTTTCCTTCCAAGGAGTAAGCGTCTTTTAATTTCATGGCTGCAATCACCATCTGCAGTGATTTTTGGAGCCCAGAAAAATAAAGTCAACCATTGTTTCCACTGTTTCCCCATCTATTTGCCATGAAGTGATGGGATCAGATGCCATGATCTTAGTTTTCTGAGTGTTGAGCTTTAAGCCAACTTTGTCACTTTCCTCTTTCACTTTCATCAAGAGGCTCTTCGCTTTCTGCCATAAGGGTGGTGTCATCTGCATATCTGAGGTTATTGGTATTTCTCCCAGCAATCTTGATTCCAGCTTGTGCTTCCTCCAGCCCAGCGTTTCTCATGGTGTACTCTGCATATAAGTTAAATAAGCAGGGTGGCAATATAATAACAGGCAAACAATAGCAAGTCTACTCTTCAGAATAGCAAGATTATAAAATACTCAGAGGGCACGTGTGTCGTGTGTGTGTGTGTGTGTGTGTGTGTGTGTCTGTGTGTGTGTGTGTTTAGAATTCTTTTTATCCAGGAAACAGCACACAGGACACATAGTAGGCACTCAGTAAGAATTTAGTCAAGAATTACAAACATTTTTTCAGAGCTAGAAAGACATTTCTTAGAGATTATCTAGGTTATTCCATCTCCTTATCAGCTCCCCCCTTTTTGTAAATGATGATCCTGAGGTCCTAAGAGAGTGACTGAGTTGCTGGTGATTGCTCAAACACTTGCCCTGTTTTGAGGGATCTTATAAAAAGCAGTCATCTTGCATTTTTGTACCGATGTCTTTAAGGATTCACTTGTGAGTCACTGTGTGGCTCCCCAAGGAGTAGCACTATCAAGAATGCTTTCCTTTTTGATTTTCTAGCACTTTATTTGCCCTCTTCAAAGTTCATGGATTATTAAACTTTCAAGGCAAAGTATTCTTTATAGCTATGTTACAAATTGTCCTCTTTATAAGGGTCCATGAAATAAATTTCTCAAGAAACTCAGACTGAGGAATATTTGTCATTCTTCTGACAACTTGTTTGTGTTTACTTTATAGAAAGTATGATTATGCTTTCTTCTTCAACTTTGCTGTAAGGAAATCCAGACTCAGATTTGTGAAATTAAACACGTTTTTTAATGTAAAAATAAGTATTTATTTTGTGTATATGGTAGTTCTTAGACCCTGAAAGTGAAATCAAACATCTTAATAAGACAGAGCATGTTATGACTTATATTTTGTAAACTACCCTAAAACTTTGTCCTCAGTTTTTTCTGCCTTCTTTTCCTGTTTATTCTTATTTTCTCCCTTCTTGTTTTTATCTTATCAAACTATGGATATTTTTAAGCTGTGTGAGATCTTTTTCAATATTATGCTTAACAAGCATCTTCTACTATTTATTGCACATCAAAGTATGTGAGAAACTGTCAATAGACCCACTGTAGAATTTGTGGTGAGACAAACTTAAAAGATGGAGAATCCAATTACACTGTCTTTTTAGGACTGGAAAAAAATTGGGAGCCCTAATTTGTGTGTCTGCAAAGAGTTGGACATGACTGAGCAACTGAACAGAATAGGTGGGGTCGCAAAGAAGTGGACACAACTGGGTAACTGAACAACAATGATAACAATAGGCAGAAAGAATATAAAAAGAATAGAGGGTTCTTTCAACTTCAAAGAGGCACTAAATGGGAAAATAAATATTGTATTAAACACATATTTTAAAATATGGTATACCTTACAAATATACGGTTGACTGCTGAACACTGTGAGAGTGTGGGGATGGAGCAGGAAGCTGGATAGTTTGTAGAATCAGGACTCAAACCCTAGTTCTTTTGATTCCACATATTGTGATCTCTAATCAAATATAGACTTCCCCCGCCATAGCCAGTTAGTTAAAGATCTGTAAAATGAAAATACAGGTGCAATATTTACTGGAAAAAAAAAATCCTCATGTAAGTGGGCCCATACAGTTGAAACCTGCTTCAAAGGTCACCTGTAATCTGTTAAGAGTGAACATAACCCAGGATTCCCTCAAGTGGTTTAGTAGCCCTGAATGGCAGTTATAGGCTTAAGTCTGACCTGAAAATTATATTGTGGGATGGTTCAACCCCAGAAATGTGGAATGTTTCAGTATCTCTTCTGTAAGTTTTATAGTCCTTGTTAAAGATATAAATAGGACTCTGTCTCATCTGTTTTTTGAACAAGATTTCAGTCTGCATTTCAGCTAATCATTCCAGTTGTTAAGGATTTTTAGACAACTGAGGAAGCAGCCCCAAAAATTGATTGGAAAAGTAGTTTGGGATGGTTTAAATTGTTTTCTTTATGAGTTAATAGATTTTCATCTTAGAAGTTAAGACTAAATTGATGACAATCAAGTCCATATTTTGTGTAAAAAATCGGTAGGTATTTTTTCTATAAGTATCTATAAAGTTTAAGAGGATTTGACTTATTAAAATTTTAACAGATGATCTTATGATTCTAACTGAAAATGTATAACTGAATGCACGTTTTATTAACATAAGCTAGGATTTATATCCTTAAGACTCTGAGGTCTCTTTTTTCTCTGCCTCCTTGCAAATCACTGTAAGAAAATAATTAGTGTAATTCAATTACTCACCAGTTTACAGGTTAATGCTTAATTTCTAGGTGCTGTTTCTTCTTGTGTGCCAGCTGTCTTATTTTCCCTGGGGGTACTGTGCACTTTCACACCTATTGTGTTTCTTCGGGCTGTTGGACACTCCCTGTCCTGTTTCTGCTTGGAAAAACTTAACCCACCCTTGAAGGCACAGTGGAAAAGTCTCCTTGACTGACATCTTCCACCTCCTCCTCTACAAGAAGGATTTCCTACACCCTCTGTGTGTTCTGGTTTCCCTGCCCTGAAATAAGTATGTTTGACTGTCAGTGGTGTGCTCATGCATCCATAAAGGCAAATGTCCGGTCAATAATAATCACTTAATACATACTAAATTGAGCTAACCTAGTGAGTTAGATTGGCATAAGTTAAATATGCTGACCAGCTAGATAACAGACCATTCATTACTCAGCCAGCTCTTATTTAGTATCTCATAGAATCACGGGGGGCTTTCCTGGTGGCTCAGTGGTAAAGAATTGCAGGAGATATGAGTTCAATCCCTGGGTCAGGAAGATACCCTGGAGAAGGAAATGGCAACCTGCTCCAGTATTCTTGCCTGGGAAAGCCCATGGATAGTGGAGCCTGGTGGGCTACAGTCCATGGGGTTCATGGAGTTGGACACAACTCAGCGAGTACAAGCAAAATCATAGGTATTTGAAAGATAATCTAGTTCTAGCTCATATTTTGTGTTCTACGGAGAATTTGATTTGAAGAAAGGTTTCTGTAAACATGGAACAACATGAAAGCCACTTATTCTGGACAAACTATTTTCTGATGAATAAACAAGATTTTTAAATATAAAATCTAGGTAGTCTGATTTCTTTTGAAAAATTAAAAGTCCCAGCAACATGGTTGCAGTTTCTCATTCTTGAAAAGTGTCAGTCTTCTTGGAACCCCTGCCACAGTCCTCACCACTCTCTGATGCAGAAGTGAGCTATCAACAGCAGTACTGAACCCCCCAAATGCTGACTCTGGCCCCATAGAAATACACCTGGCTTCTTCCTTCATGTTATTTGACTATCACTGAAGGCTATTGAACTTGAGGCTCCAGAGATTTGCAGTAGATGGGTTTCTATGAAGTATTGGGGGGGATATTGTTTACAAATTAAACTCCTTCTGAAATGCATATTCTCTGCTATTTAGAGGAATCAATTGTAACTGTAAACCAACTCTTCATCAGACGAGCACTGCTGCTGCTGCTGCTGCTGCTAAATCGCTTCATTCATGCCTAACTCTTTGTGACCTCATGGACTGTAGCCTTCCAGGTTCCTCTATCCATGGGATTCTCCAGGCAAGAATACTGGAGTGGGTTGCCATTTCCTTCTCCAAGGGATCATCCTGACCCAGGGATTGAACCCTCAAATGAGCGCACTTGATTGTATTTCTGTTACCTTGACAAGAGCTACAGCTCAGTTTGGCAGACAATTCTGAGAGCTCAATTTGTCCTATTAAAATTCTATAAATTTTTTTTCCTTTTATTATTTACTTTTGCACAGGGGAAGCTTGGGTTTAGTGTGATTGTTCTTCCTGTGCAGTAATCTGTGTGGCTTTCTTTTCCTGCATGGATAAGGTCATAGTTCTTATACAGTTTTTGGCATGAGAATAAAATGGTTGGCAAGACAAGTTGGAGTCTGAGCAACAATAATTTCTGCCAGGGGCATGGTGAGCTCATTAGAGTTATAAATTCAAGCTTTTTTTTCACCATAGGAAGTTTTCCTTTTTATATATGATTTTTAAAAACTTTTATTAGTGTATCAATTTCATATAAAATTTGCACATGCTTAGTGGTAAAGAGTTCAGTGATTTTTGGCTTCAGAACATTTTCATCATCCCCAAAAGTCCCTTTGTCCTCACTTGCAGTTAATCCCTTCTCCCTCCCACCTGCCAAGTCCTAGCAAAGCCTGAGCTAGGAACATACTCGTGCCAGTCCTGACCTCATCACTTCCACCACCAATGCTACTGGACAAGGGTGTTGCCATCCCTCCAAGTGGAGCGAACTCCCTTCCCCCGGAGCACTGCCTGCCCCCTGCCTACTAAGCTGGAGGGGCTCCAGGCAAGAATGCTTCAGACTCCCACTGTTCCTACTTACAGGTCAGCTCTTTTTTTAAGCACAAATGTTTCACAGATTATTGTTTAATGCTGTTGGGGGAAAAGGGTTTGTTGACCTCCTCACTCAGCCTTTAGCCAGAAGGCTCCCTTTTATATTGGTTTTTCTGGATGATATCAATGGCCAGCTGATTGGAACTTTGTAATCTATTGCTGTCTCTTTTTATGTTACCATCTTCATCTGTTTCCTTTGCTCTGCACCACCTTCAAGATGGGCTGTAGTTAGCTATTGCAACACTAGATTTATTTACATTAATGTCATTTCCTTGCTGTCGACTTTTTATATCAGCCTGGTATCTCAGTTCTGTTTTTATTGGGTTTTTTCATAATTTTGTGAAGTTACTTTCTTCTGTGTTTTTGAAAATAGATATGTTTTTAAAATTTTTACTTGATTTTGTAATATTAATAATTTTTCTCTGTATTTTTATAGCAAGAATATTCTTTGGTTTGCAAACGCCCCATGTTATATAACTTTCCAAAGTACTCAATTGAACAAAGAAGAATAGGTTCCAGTCTGACATTTGACCGCTGAGAGGACCCATATTCTCTTGTCATCTACCAATGCACCATCAGAATTCCCTTTTGGGAAATATGCTAGAGGCCAACCAGATGCACACATCCCTAACATTTAAGTTTTTAATGTCTAGAAGACATTTATCCTGTTCAATATTACTTTATTGAGGTGTGACTATTTTTGTTCCCATTACCTGGTTTTCTAACTATAGTGTACGTATTACTGAAACTTTGAATCAGCATATAACTCATGCTTTGTTGGAAGTAGAACATCCAGTCCCCCAAGTGGATGCCTTCCTCTTTCTGCCCCCACCTACTCAGGTCTTAACCCGACAGAGTATAATTTTGATGGGCCCTTGAGCTCATGCTGCTGCTAAGTAGCTTCAGTCGTGTCTGACTCTGTGCGACCCCATAGACGGCAGCCTACCAGGCTCCCCCGTCCCTGGGATTCTCCAGGCAAGAATACTGGAGTGGGTTGCCATTTCCTTCTCCAATGCATCAAAGTGAAAAGTGAAAGTGGAGTCGCTCAATCGTGTCCGACTCCTAGCGACCCCATGGACTGCAGCCCACCAGGCTCCTCCGTCCATGGGATTTTCCAGACAAGAGTACTGGAGTGGGTGGCCACTGCCTTCTCCGTCTTGAGCTCAGGTTCAAATACCGGTTGTTGTAAGTTTCCCTAGGAATGAAACACTGAAGAATCCTCCAGGAAGAATTCTTTTAGGGAGGAAGATTCTCCTCAGGAACTAGGTCTCTAATACAATGGTTATTTTTTACGTCTGCGTTGCTATCTTTCAGAGACCTTTATATATGAGCTCACCGGCCATGATTTCTCAGTATGACTCATCTACATTACGGTTAGAACTAATTCCTCACGGTGATTTAAAAACATCCTTGATATCATTGATGATTTAGTTTCTACTGCTATTTTATTTTCTTATCACATTGCTATTTTAAAGTTGAAGTGGAAACTTAGCAACCTGCTAGCATGTAATAAAAGTTTCCAAATACTGGCTAAACTAATGAAATGTTCTCTTGTCCAGGGGAGATTTTTTTCTATGACCCTTAATATTTTTAGCTTAAGTTCCTTAAAAATTTGCATTTTCTGCTCTACTTTGTATACAAAGAAGTATCTTGGAGGAGTGTGTACTAGAGCAGCAAATCTCAAATTTTAATATACAAGGCATCTAAAACTTTGTGTGCACAGATCCCCTGGGGGTGCTGTTAAAATGCAGACTCTGCAATTCTCACAAGCTCCCTGGTGATGTAGACACTGCGGTTAAGAGCAGTAAGGTGCTGGGAGGGCTGACCTGATTTGGAGCCAGCTTGGATTTGGGTTACCATTCAGGAAGATACAAACAGGGAAAATCCTGAAATATCTCCATTTCCAGACTCACTGAGGGCCCAGTGTTCTATAATCTAGTGTTCTATGACCTCTCCCCTCAAAGCAGAGACTGTCACCAAGTGATTACTCTGTCAATAATGTGTGCCATTTCACATTCAAATACTCATGGCCTTTTTTTTTTTTTTTAATCTGGGAGGGGATTGTTAGAGGACGAATGTGACAGCCACAGATTAGACTTATCATTTCCATGACACCAATCATATGTTATTTATTTATTTAAAATGTCTAAGAGTTTGAGTTTGTTGTGTAGCAAGTGATGTTATAAAAATTCAGACTGTCCTTTGAGGAGCAAGAGATTATGTAGCTTCACAAAAGGATTTCTGAAAAGAATGTAATCTTCCTAGGAAAATAGCCAAGGTTGTGTCTGGAGCTATGGTTTAGAAAGTTGGCTTTGCTCTAGAAGAACTGTGTTGTGGCTGTTTTAACATTCCATAAAAGTAAATACCCTTTTGATCTGGAAGATTTGACAGTCAATAAAAATAAATGCCCTTGTCAATTTGGATGATACATTATAGAAGTCCCCTCAAAACAGATTCCATTGTAGTGTTCTGTTTGCCAAAGGTCCGTCTAGTCAAGGCTATGGTTTTTCTAGTGGTCATGTATGGATGTGAGAGTTGGACTGTGAAGAAAGCTGAGCGCCGAAGAATTGATGCTTTTAAACTGTGGTGTTGGAGAAGACTCTTGAGAGTCCCTTGGACTGCAAGGAGATCCAACCAGTCCATTCTAAAGGAGATCAGCCCTGGGTGTTCTTTGAAAGGAATGATGCTAAAGCTGAAACGCCGGTACTTTGGCCACCTCATGGAAAGGGTTGACTCATTGGAAAAGACTCTGATGCTGGGAGGGACTGGGGGCAGGAGGAGAAGGGGACGACAGAGGATGAGATGGTTGGATGGCATCACCGACTCGATGGACATGAGTTTGAGTGAACTCCGGAGTGAGTGATAGACAGGGAGGCCTAGCGTGCTGCGATTCATGGGGTCGCAAAGAGTCAGACTCAACTGAGCCACTGAACTGAACTGATGGTGTCGGACTTAAGTCAGAGTTAATTTTCAGGGTAAGACTGCTTTGATCCCCCTGCCTACTTGTCATCCACTATTTCCTAGACCTCTCCTCCAGCACAATTACTTCCTTATTCTAGTATTTTCTTTAGAGAATCTTCTTCATGACTGACAGTTTCAGTGTATGGGTTATATATATATTTTTTACCAGTAGGTCCTTCTTGGTTATCTGTTTTAAATATAGCAGAGTGTGCATTTCAATCCCAAAGCCCAATTTATTGGTTATGTTGTGGCTGAGCATTACAAGGCTGAGAATTCCATACAAGTTGCATGGAAATGCCTAAATGGATTTGGCTCCTTTCACTTAGCATCATGTTTTTAAGGTTCATCCACATTGTAGCATGGATCAGTATTTCATTCTTTTTTTATGGATAAGTAACTCCTTTGTTAATTGATGATACCACATTTATTTTATTTTATTTTTTAACTTTACAATATTGTATTGGTTTTGCCACATATCATAATGAATCCGCCACAGGTATACATGTGTTCCCCATCCTGAACCATCCTCCCTCCTCCCTCCCCATACCATCCCTCTGGGTCATCCCAGGGCACCAGCCCCAAGCATCCAGTATCGTGCATCGAACCTGGACTGGCAACTCATTTCATATATGATATTATACAAGTTTCAATGCCATTCTCCCAAATCATCCCACCCTCTCCCTCTCCCACAGAGTCCAAAAGACTATTCTATACATCAGTGTCTCTTTTGCTATCTCGTATACAGGGTTATTGTTACCATCTTTCTAAATTCCATATATATGCGTTAGTATACTGTATTGGTGTTTTTCTTTCTGGCTTACTCTGTATAATAGGTTCCAGTTTCATCCACCTCATTAGAACTGATTCAAAAGTATTCTTTTTAATGGCTGAGTAATACTCCATTGTGTATATGTACCACAGCTTTCTTATCCATTCATCTGCTGATGGACATCTAGGTTGCTTCCATGTCCTGGCTATCATAAACAGTGCTGCGATGAACATTGGGGTACACGTGTCTCTTTCAATTCTGGTTTCCTCAGTGTGGATGATACCACATTTTGTTTATCCATTCATCCATTCATCTGTTGATGGACATTTGTATTGTTCCCACTTTTTGTCCACTATGGACAATGTTGCTATGAGCATTTACTTATGAATTTGTGTGTGGACGTGTGTTTGTTTTCAGTTCTCTTAGCTAGGTACCTGGTCGTCAAATTGCTGTATCACATGAGAACTCTATATTTGATATTTTTGAGAAACTGCTAGAGTCTTTTCCGAAGGAGCTACATCATTTTACTGTCTCATTGCAGTTGGCCTTTCCTTTCCTCTTTCATTTAGTTATTCTTCTATAGTGGGCATATATTACTTTAATAATTAGGAAACAAGATGGACTTTTAAAAATTTGTAAACCCCAATCTGTAGGTCCCAGGCCTGTTGCAACGGGCTTTTAATCCATTTGGGTGCCCGTTTTGTCTTTAAACTGAGCAAAGACCCACTTATGCTGTATATAGAAGCTATTGTGATCAAAAGGAAACAGATTCTTTGTTGGAGGAAAGAATCTGCACCCAATCAGTTTATCCAAAATTACAGACCTGTTGCAAAGAGGTGTGAGCTAAATGTTCTTCACAGGATTCCCTGTGTGAGTTGTTAAGGTCCTATCCTAAGTGTTCTCTGTTACACCTACCTGTGAAAGTGCACTGAAACCACCTCTGCTGATCAGGAAACTCAGGATAGGGAAGGGGAGAAGAGGGATGGGAATAATTGTGAGTGGAAAAAATCCATTTCAGTACATTTGGGATAGGTTGCTTTGTCTATACAACCATCTGTCTATATATGTCTGTCTGTATACCCGTGTTTATGTCTGTAACTATATCTGTTGAAGTTGGCTATCAGAATTTGACTCATTCAAAGTACGGAAGTGATTTGCTTAAATAAATACTATAACCTATACGTAAAAGTATGTTTCTGAGTAGTATGGGAGAACCTAAACCAATGTAAGCATCGATTTCTTGTCTGTCACAATCATCATGTGTGAGAGACTGGTGGAGCTCAATTTATGTAACTTTAAGGGCTCGGTAACAGTTCTGTGCTGAGCTATACTGGAGCCTGAGGGTAAAAAGAAAAATCAGTAATATTGATCCTGACTTTGTTGAAGGTTTGATGTTTTGTTCATCATGGATTTTGTTTGCATTAACTTTGATTTTTAAAAATATTGCACTATACTAACGCATATATATGGAATTTAGAAAGATGGTAACAATAACCCTGTGTATGTGACCGCAAAAGAGACACCGATGTATAGATCAGTCTTATGGACTCTGTAGGAGAGGGAGAGGGTGGGGAGATTTGGGAGAATAGCATTGAAACATGTATAATATCATGTATGAAACGAGTCACCAGTCCAGGTTCGATGCACGGTACTGGATGCTTGGGGCTGGTGCACTGGGACGACCCAGAGGGAGGGCAGGGGAGGGAGGAGGGAGGAGGGTTCAGGATGGGGAACACATGTATACCTGTGGCGGATTCATTTCGATATTTGGCAAAACTAATACAATATTGTAAAGTTTAAAAATAAAATAAAATTTTTAAAAAAAGAAAAAAAAATATTGCACTAAATATTATGTATCTTAATAACTAAGATTTTTGGTATTCTCTTAAATTGTGTGCCCAAGGGGCACTAAGGCTTCACCTTAGTCTCAGCTCTGACACTGACTCTATTTAGAGTTCTTTAGGTAAAGAAACTAGAAAACTGAGTGGCGATTTATTCATTGAGAAACCAAGACGTAGATTAGATTATTTGCTGTAGTCATACAGTGACCTAACTGGGGATCAGAAGAATTTCTCCTCACTCCTAGTCTTGTATCAAATCATAGGTGATACTGCCTTGTTATATATTTACTGAAGTCTGATCCCTTCACCTCAATTCCAGTTTCACATGTTCGATTAGAAAAATGAAAATTTTCTAACTTTTTCAATATTGCCTCTCCAATTTTTTAATACTCACAAAAGCAGCACAAATTTCCCAATCACTAACAATTTAATCCTCATTCCCGACCTTTTAGAATTTTCTGTACAGGAGAAGCACTCTGTTTTAAAACCAAGAAAGAAATTAATACTACCCTGGAGTGGAATTTGGATTTTTTTTCTGCATAATTCCTTCCTTCCTCTCAGAGAGATTAGGGACCAAAATCTCTGAATCTTTCTTTTTAGCCTACTTCTAAGAGCTTTTCAGTTTAAAAGTAAGATAGAAGGGCCAGAGGGTTATGGAAATTTAGTGCATCGAAATGTTTGTCAAACCCATTGGAAAAACAAACAGCACATCCTGGAGCTATTATTGGCACAGCAAATAATGAGTGACATTCAGAGTTTATGCTGTTTGCTCTCTGATACTGCTGGAACGAGTGTACGTCACACCCGGGAGTTACCAAGTGGTGACTCTTTCTGGGCTGACCAATAATTATTTGTTCTTCAGTTTATTATCACAATGAAATAAAATCTTTATTTTTTGTAGTTCAGATCACTGGGGAAGAAAGAAACAGACCCATGAAAAGAGGGCATCATTTTAGCCCAGCATTTTCCAAAGTTATCCCTTGAGGGTAGTTATAAAAATGGTTTCTTGAAAAAAAGAATTGGAAAATACTGCATACTAAGTGCCAGTCTTAGAAATGTACATCCTCATTAACATAGGGAGGCTCTGAGAAATCCTTCAAGGGGAAACAAAAATCTATAGCATTTTGTTTAACTCAATTTTGCCCAATTTTTGTTATAGAAACTTTTTTGTGAAACAAATGCCCCCAAACTTAAAGTCTGAAAACAATAATCATTTCCTTATTTTTCATAGTTTCTATGAGTCAGGAATTTTAGAAGGACTCACCTGGGCGGTTGTGGCTTGGAATCTTTCATGTGGTCCAGACAGGTGGTGACTGGTGCTAGAACAGCAGGTAGGAGCAGATGGGAATCTCTCTTCATATCTCATTAGGGCTTCTCCTTGTGATCTTTCCATTTAGGCTCCATTGTACTTCCCAACAGCATGGCGTCCTCAGGGCAGTAGGATTGTTCCATGGAAACTCAGAGTTCCAAAAACGTATTTCAACTCATAAAGTGAAAGCCACCGTGATATAACCTTGACTATAACCTTAGAAATTATGCAGCATTACTTTCACTGTTTTCTGTTAATTACAGGTGAGTTACAAGACCACAAGAATAAGGGAATTCAATTCCACATCTTTCTGAGAAAGTGGCAAAGTTCCATAAGAGCCTGTAGACAGGAGATACTCTTGCTACTGTATTTGGAAAATACAGAACCCTGTTTTTCCTATGGTATCTATTCAATGTTGGTTCCATGAAACATACTTTGTGAATTTGCTTTAAGCAGTAATCACCGGAGCTGTTTCTGGTAGAAGCAGAAGTAGAAAGACAGATTGACTGGTCAGAAACATCTGTCTTCACAAGTTCTGGAGATACCCAGATATACAAGTCACAAAAGAATTACTTGGCATGACTGTACTAAAAGATACCATTATTTAAAATCCTGTATGGATGTACCCACTTAGGTATTTAGATTTCATGACTCAGAAAAAGTTAATACTCTAGCCTTCTTCATTGAGGCCAGTGACTGAATCAGGTTGTATGCAATCTCTTGGCACTTAGATTTTAGACTGCAGTAGGTTCACAAGTGATCTACTATAATCCATAATGGCCCTGGAAAATATTCTGCAAGTAAAGTGGGTCTTTAACAAATTGAATGTCTTTGAGAAAAATACCAATAAGCCACTGGTGTTTTAGAGAGACATACCAATAAGCTACTGGTGTTTCTTGAACCTCCTAACCCTTAAATTCTTGTCCTAGGATCTACTTATGGGGCAACCCAAACTATGACATACCATTGTTAGGAGTGGAAAAGTATTGATACTTAAATATTTGAAATATTGTATATGGAATTGCATCAATACCAATAGCACAGAGAAAATCAGTTGAATTTTGCAAACACAGTGGGGAGAAAGATTATGAAATGCATTGTTAGAGAAATGGAAGGACCTTGTTGGATTTAAAAGCAGTAATTTACTCAAGAGAGCTAGCTTGAGAACAGTATCCCCCAGCTGGAGGTGACTCCCAAAACATCAGGTACTAGATTTTCAACATTTGAAAGTTGGGGCCTTAGATAAAATCTTAGTCATCACACTAAAACCATCTCCTCAGAAATGGAGGGCTTGGTGATATGTCTCTCAAAACTTGGCTACCCTGCTTCATAAATATTTTTTCCCATCTCAGATGTTCTTCATCAGTTAGTTCAGTCACTCAGTAGTATCCGACTCTTTGTGATCCCATGAATCACAGCATGCCAGGCCTCCCTGTCCATCACCATCTCCTGGAGTTCACTCAAACCCATGTCCATCAAGTTGGTGATGCCATCCAGCCATCTCATCCTCTGTCGTCCCCTTCTCCTCCTGCCCCCAATCTCTCCCAGCATCACAGTCTTTTCCAATGAGTCAACCCTTTGCATGAGGTGGCCAAAGTACTGGAGTTTCAGCTTTAGCATCATTCCCTCCAAAGAAATCCTGGGGCTGATCTCCTTCAGAATGGACTGGTTGGATCTCCTTGCAGTCCAAGGGACTCTCAAGAGCCTTCTCCAACACCACAGGTCAAAAGCATCAATTCTTCAGGGCTCAGTTTTCTTTATAGTCCAACTCTCACAT
>NW_011494713.1:3401933-3402551 GCF_000754665.1 Bison bison bison
CTTGAACATCAGGAAGTTCACAGTTCACATATTGCTGAAGCCTGGCTTGGAGAATTTTGAGCATTACTTTACTAGCATGTGAGATGAGTACAATTGTGCAGTAGTTTGAGCATTCTTTGGCATTGCCTTTCTTTGGGATTGGAATGAAAACTGACCTTTTCCAGTCCTGTGGCCACTGCTGAGTTTTCCAAATTTGCTGGCATATTGAGTGCAGCACTTTCACAGCATCATCTTTCAGGATTTGGAATAGCTCAACTGGAATTCCATCACCTCCACTAGCTTTGTATGACATACACAATAACTTGATTTTTTTCTTTGTTTTTATTTAAAAGTAACTGATCTATGTAGGGATAAAACCATTGATTTTGCTGAAATTGTGATTAACAAATTACTAGGTATGAGTTTGAGAAGAAAATAATATGGAATAAAAACTATTATATTGAAGCTGTCATTATTTTTAAAGAGTCTCAGAATTGCTAAGATGTTCTGTAATGAAAATATTTTGTCTTTATATAAATAACCACTTCAGTATTCTTGCCTTGAGAACCCCATGAACAATATGAAAAGGCAAAAAGATAGGACACTGGAAGATGAACTCCCCAGGTTGGTAGGTGCCCA
>NW_011494713.1:3402953-3410795 GCF_000754665.1 Bison bison bison
GGAATGTTAGGTCCATGAATCAAGGCAAATTGGAAGTAGTCAAACAGGAGATGGCAAGAGTGAATGTCGACATTCTAGGAATCAGCAAACTAAAATGGACTGGAATGGGTGAATTTAACTCAGATGACCATTATATCTACTACTTAGAAATGGAGTAGCCCTCATAGTAAGCAAAAGAGTCCAAAATGCAGTACTTGGATGCAATCTCAAAAACAGAATGATGTCTTTTCGTTTCCAAGGCAAACCATTCAATATCACAGTAACTCAAGTCTATGTCCCAACCAGTAATGCTGAAGAAGCTGAAGTTGAACGGTTCTATGAAGACCTACAAGACCTTCTAGAAGTAACACCCAAAAAAGATACCCTTTTCATTATAGGGGACTGGATGGAAAAGTAGGAAGTCAAGAGATACCTGGAGTAACAGCAAATTTGGCCTTGGAGTACAGAATGAAGCAGGTCTAAGGCTAACAGAGCTTTGCCAAGAGAATGCACTGCTCATAGCAAACACCCTCTTTCAACAACACAGAAGACTCTACACATGGACATCACCAGATAGTCAATACTGAAATCAGATTGATTATATTCTTTGCAGCCAAAGATAGAGAAGCTCTCTACAGTCAGCAAAAACAAGACCGGAGGCTGACTGTGGTTCAGATCATGAACTCCTTATTGCCAAATTCAGACTCATATTCAAGAAAGTAGGGAAAACCACTAGACCATTCAGGTGCGACCTAAATCAAATCCCTTATGTGTCTAACTCTTTGTGACCCCGTGGACTGTGGCACAACAGGCTTCCCTGTCCATCACCAACTCCTGGAGCTTGCTCAAACTCATGTTCTTTGAGTCAGTGATGCCATCCAACCATCTCATCCTCTCAACCATCTCATCCCCTTCTCCTACCTTCAATCTTCCCCCAGCATCAGGGTCTTTTCAAATGAGTCAGTTCTTCGCATCAGGTGGCCAAAGTATTGGAGTTTCAGCTTCAGCATCAGTCCTTCCAATGAAAATTCAGGACTGATTTCCTTTAGGGTGGGCTGGTTGGATCTCCTTGCAGTCCAAGGGACTCTCAAGAGTCTTCTCCAACACCACAGTTCAAAAGTATCAATTTTTCAGCACTCAGCTTTCTTTATGGTCCTCTCAGGCACTCTATTTTTTTGGCCCTATTCTTTGAGTTTTGGGACAGTGAATAGGAGCAAATAGCAACTCATCTAAGAAATATTGGGATATACTATCCACCACAAGTAGGTTTGGTTCTGGCTGAAACGAGTAAAAAAATTAGGGAAATCATCTCTAAATTTGTTTCTGTGAGTCAGTGGCTCCTGCAGACTTTAGGGTACGCATCTCAGTAGACTTGCCAGGTTTCCCACATCCTTGCTATTATTAATAGTATCCTGTTTCACGCTCCCAGACAAAGGGTCACATGTAAAAGTGGTCACACCCCCAGATCAGGACACGCTGTAACTAACTCTCACCCGCGGTGCATTGGAAATGAAGTTTCTTTTTGTTCCAGTCTGTCATTTCACTTTTGTCCCTGCCTTTTCTTTCTCCACTCTTCCTGCCAGCACATTTACAACACTTTTATTCACATGGCTAGAATTGTTCTACTCTGGCACTCATTCTCCCAATCTCATTATTCTCTGAGACTTTTTCTCACCCCATTCCTGCTTTTCCTTTCCCAGCTTGCTCTAACAGAAAGATAACTAAAGTCTCGACTAGGGACTCATAACCTGGGGTCTCTGGATAGAATTGAAGGGGTTTTGAACTTCAATAGGGGAAAAAAATCATTTGTTTTCATTTCTACCCTACAATTCATTCATTTAGCATCTCCTTCTACTATGACTCTAGGCAACTGATCATATATTAGCAAAATGTGTGATTTGATCACCAACAGAAATCATATTTTCATTTCACATTAAAATCATTGAATAATCTCAAAATATAGTTTATGTCTGTCACTACTTCAAAACTATGTTAGTTACTGTACCAGGTGGCTAAATCATATTACATACACTATTAATAAACAGGCAAATATGTTAGATCACAAACTTCTTCACATTTTGATTACTGTATTTCAATATAATTGGTTTCCTTTGCAATCCTACATATTATAATTTATTCATTTGCAAACATTATTCAGGCACAGGCTCATATAGGCTGTCAGAGGTGTGCATGGCAAAAAAAAGGGCTAAATGCTTCTGTGAACAAATAGACAGGGCTGAGAATCCATGCATGATTCTTTGGTGTCTGAGGAAAGCCCCAGTTATTATTTCAAATAAAAATATAATAGATCAAAACAAAATTAATTTGGTGATCTTTAATTAGAACACCATTGTGCATAACACTTTTGGTGCTGATGGTGAACAGGAAATGTCTGGTAGTGTTGGTTATTTGTAAAAAGCTAAGAGCTGCCATCCAGGTGAGTAGGCAGCCACTGGGAATCCTCCCAGGGAAAATGTGGAGCTTTAGGTATAATGCTCCAGCTCCCAGTCTTTAGCCTATTGAATCTGGGATAGGAGTAGAAATCAAGTTGAGGCTCTCTGTCAATATTATTTCATATAATTCAGTTTTAACTCAGCCTCTCAAAACTTTTAGATTCTACTGGTAGAAAATTTCTGTTGCCTGGGATGACAAGCTTCTAGCCTAGAAAGACTGATTTCTCTGTTCCTTTTTTACATCAAACAACAGTCACTCCTGTTATGTGTGGAAAAATGAAAACAGGTGTGAACTGGTAAGTCAGTAAGGCCGCCATTATGGAGAATGTGTTTAAGATGGTCCAGATTCTAGGGGTTTGGTGAATCCTGTTCAGCTCAGATAAAAGTAATAGAGTGACATATCCAACTGATAATATCCTCCAGCTATTTATTTCAAATGAATAACCTTTTAATAAAAAAAGAATGCTTACATCCAAGTATCTAATTTAGAATTCTTAGTTTTCACCAACTGGCTTTATGAAAGCCTACCAGTAACTCTTACCTCCAACACTAGTACAAAGCTCTGGTGTGGATTGAAGGACAGACCAGACTTAGGTTTTGTTTGCATTTTCCCATCATTTTGTAATTAAAAGTTTAAAATATGTTTAAAAATTAAAGGAATTGTATAGTTAACATCTATATTTGCCACCTTGGCTCTATAGTTGGGTGATAGCATATTTACTTTACCACAGTTCTATCAATCCATTCCTCTATCTGCGCATCAATCCATCTTCATTTTCTTTGAGTTCTTTTTCAAAGTTATGGACATCTGGTATACTTCACTCCTAAATACTTCAACATGTATATCATTACAATTCCTTTTTATTTTTGAGGTAAAATGTATATACAATTGGAGAAGGCAATGGCACCCCACTCCAGTACTCTTGCCTGGAAAATCCCACAGACAGAGGAGCCTGGTAGGCTGCAGTCCATGGGGTCGCTAAGAGTCAGACACAACTGAGCTACTTCACTTTCACTTTTCACTTTCATGCATTGGAGAAGGAAATGGCAACCCACTCCAGTGTTCTTGCCTGGAGAATCCCAGGGACAGGGGAGCCTGGTGGGCTGCCGTCTATGGGGTCACACAGAGTCGGACATGACTGAAGCGACTTAGCAGCAGCAGTATATATAATGAAACAGACATATTGTAAGTGTACCATTTATGGAGTTTTGACAAATGCAGACACCTGTGTTACCCATCCCATCCAGATGCAAACATTCCCACCATCTCAGAAAGTTGCCCCATGCCACCTTCCCATTCAGTCCCCACACCACCATGCCCCAGAGGTAATCACTCATCTGGATTTTTCCACTATAAATTGGCCTCACTTTGTTCATAAATAACATTTTTTAAGCTACAAATCAATACATATTTATTTAAGGGCATTTTAACACATTTATAGAAATACTGGAGATTATAAAAAGTATAAAACATTTTGTAGTCATTTTCATTTAAGCATTTTCTCAATTAATTAAAAACTCTTCAGGAAAATAATTTTTAATGGCTACATCATCATTGGCTGTTTGAATGAGCTCCATGATAATCCTATCATGGTAATACAGTTATCTCCCCTGTTGTCAGAAGGAAAGTGTGGCAGGTTCAGTAAGCAGGCCTGAAGGAAGATGAGTTGATTGAACAGAGACATACCGAGTAGTTTTAATTGCTCACCTCATGTTTTTCTTCCTCCTTTGCTGAGCTGTTTATATCTCAGCTGTTGGCCTCTGTGTTGATTTCTCTTACTCCCTAGTATTCTTAGTAAAAATCTTCTGATCATGCCCTATTCTGAAGGGATTCAGAAGCATTTCTAATGAAGGCTCACTTGGTTTTAATCCACCCAGGAGCTGACTGAGACAAGCAGCAGTGGCCGTGGGCTTAGGGGAGACAACGTCCTGCTCCATGCAGGGGCCCTTTTTAGCAGATTGACAGCAGTGGATCTAAGTTGGTCTGGGGACCACAGATGTGGGCATGATGGCACTCATACAAGCAGTTTCAAGGTAATGCATCAAAAGTTGCCCTGCCACTTCCCCACTAATTAATTGACAATATATTTTTAAAATAAAACTTTTCTTGTTCCTGTTATATGCAAGCCACTGTTTTACATGTTATATCTGCATTATATTAATCCCTAGAACATCTCTATGAGGTTCAGTTCAGTTCAGTCGCTCGGTAATGTCCGACTCTTTGTAACCCCATGGACTGCAGCACGCCAGGCCTCCCTGTCCATCAGCAACTCCTGGAGTTTACTCAAACTCATGTCCATTGCGTCAGTGATGCCATGCAACCATCTCACCCTCTGTCATCCCCTTCTCCTCCCATCTTCGATCCTCCCCAGCATCAGGGTCTTTTTCAATGAGTCAGTTCTTTGCATCAAGTGGCCAAAGTATTGGAGTTTCAGCTTCAGCATCAGTCCTTCCAATGAACACCCAGGACGATGATCTCCTTTAGAATGGACTGTTTGGATCTCCTTGCAGTCCAAGGGACTCTCAAGAGTCTTCTCCAATACCACAGTTCAAAAGCATCAACTCTTTGGCGCTCAGCTTTCTTTATAGTCCAAGGAAATACGATAGCTTTGACTAGACAGATCTTTGTTGGTAAAGTAATGTCTCTGCTTTTTAATATGCTGTTTAGATTGGTCATAACTTTTCTTCCAAGGAGCAAGCGTCTTTTAATTTCATGTCTACAGTCATAATCTGCAGTGATTTAGGAGCCCCAGAAAATAAAGTCTCTAACTGCTTCCATTGTTTCCCCATCTATTTGCCATGAAGTGATAGGTATTATTATTTTCCTCATTTTGCTGAGGAGGAAAGCCTAGACTTAGTGAGGTTAAGTAACTTGCCTAACTTCACACGTGTAGTAGTTTGAACTGGAACCTAAACAAGGGGATTCAGATTCTGACTACCCTCTGCCTCATATCTATTTCTTACAGAAATAAAACATGAGGATGTTTCCTTCAGGATTTAATGTTTGGCTCTAAGCATGCCATCCATGATTTTTGTAGACTTGGCCTGGGTAGGCTCAGTTCACAACCAGGAGCGCCAGGTTTCCAGATGGACCAGCGTCCAGAGCAGGGATCGAACACTTTGTCTCTCAAGTGCCGGGTAGTTTGTATTTCAGGTCTTGCAGGCCATACAATCTGTCATAACTACTTAACTCTGCCTTTGTAACTTCCCTAGATGGTACGTAAATAAACTAACATAGTCCTGTTCCAGTAACACTTTGTTTACACAATCAGATGGCGAATGCATTTGGCTGATGGGCCATAATTTGCTAACTCCTAGTCTTAAGAAGTGCTTAAAATACTATGGATAACAACTTCTTTGAGACTCAGATGAAAGTAATGGATTCCTTACCCATAAATGAGCCACATAAGCACATGCATAAAAGCTTTTGCATATATTAATATGTAGGTCAATATTTACAAGTGTGTGTGTGAAAGTCGCTCAGTCATGTCCAACTGTTTAATATACATATGTATATATTTAAATGGTATGATGTTTTTACCTATACTGATATGTTGCCTTGAAAATTTTTTCTTTTTCTGATTTGCAGAAAAGTCAGAATACAAAATAATCTTTGCAAGTACTTTACCTTATAAATATTTTTCATGAGAAAATTAATTATATCCCCAACAAACTGAAGTAATTCCAATTTGTATATTGTATATTCAAAGCATAAAGCAAAGATTAAAGAGAAGGAAAGAGAAAACCAGGCATTTGTAAACAGTCATCCCGACATCAAAATTGATCTTCACTAATCTTTTAGAGTAGAATTGTGGCCAAAGTAGTTTTAGTTTTCCACCTGCCTCTCTAACCACCTAATGCCCAGCTCTGATGAAGTTAATGGTAGCTCTCTGGCAGTAGGCAAGGACTCCTTCAGATATTTTAATAGAATCTGTGTAGTCAATATATATCAGATGCCAAAGGCAATCAGTGATTATGGCTTTCCGTCCAGAGTCACAAAATCAGATGTGTTGTCAAGCATCACAAATATACTTTCTGCACCGTATAAAAACTGTTTGGGAAACACATGTAGTGTCATGTTAAACACATCATTGTCTTTGCTGTGCTTAGTCGCTCAATCATTTCTGACTCTTTGCAACCCCGTGAACTGCAGCCCACTAGACTCTTCTGTCCGTGGGGACGCTCCAGGCAAGAATACTGCAGTGGATTGCCATGCCTTCCTCTAGGGGATCTTCCCAACCCAGGGATTGAACCCAGGTCTCCTGCATTGCAGGTGGATTCTTTACCATCTGAGCCACCAGGGAAGCCCAAGAATACTGAAGTGGGTAGCCTATCCCTTCTCCAGGGGAACTTTCTGACCCGGGACCAAACTGGGGGGTCTCCTGCATTGCAGGTGGATTCTTTACCAGCTGAGCTACCAGGGACACCCATGTCCCATTATATTTAGTGGTAAATCTTAAAAGAAATGCTATGTAAGACTCACTATATTTCATTTCTTTGTCAATTTCTAACTGAAGCTTGGTGTTGAGCAAAGAAAATAAGTGTAATGATCATGATGTCACTGTATGTTTTCCTTAATTTATCTCCATAGGAAACTATTTTTGGCTGAATAACATGGTGGTGACGATGGAAACTATACTTTAAGTGGCCACACCCAGGAGCATTCCATATCCCTTACACAACCATGTTCTTTGGTCACAATAAAGAAAATAATTTGAAATGAAAATATGTTTCCCCCAAAGATGAAATCAAGGCAACAGAAAAGAAGTTCAAGAAATAAAGATATATATTTGTGTCTGACTCATTGAGCCCTCCAAAGCTATCAAAAGAAAATTAGAGTGCATGGTTTATCAAAACAAAATCTTCTTTAGATATTTTTTGCAGCTATTTGAATAACTAGTGAACTGCAAGCTTTTGGTATGAAATCCTTCTTTTTAAATAGAGATATTATTGACATGTAATTTCTTTTTCAGCCTGCAAGGACTCTGTTAATGGATCCCAGATCACAGACAAAGCCATTGCAGCTTTAGTTAAAAAGCATGGAAACAGGTAAAATAATGATAAATATTTCATTTACATGTAGCTTCCATTTATGTATGTTTGTATTTCTTTATCTGATGTTCTTATCAAGCACTCATTGAGGTAGGCATTACCTACAGTTGTCTGTCAAGTAATCTGAGACTCAGAGACAGTTCAGTTCAGTTCAGTTCAGTTGCTCAGTCGTGTCTGACTCTTTGCAACCCCATGAATCGCAGCATGTCAGGCCTCCCTGTCCATCACCAACTCCCGAAGTTCACTCAAACTCATGTCCATCGAGTCGGTGATGCCATCCAGCCATCTCATCCTCTGTCGTCCCCTTCTCCTCCTGCCCCCAATCCCTCCCAGCATCAGGGTCTTTTCCAATGAGTCA
>NW_011494713.1:3411005-3415353 GCF_000754665.1 Bison bison bison
CAGATCTTTGTTGGCAAAGTAATGTCTCTGCTTTTGAATATGCTGTCTAGGTTGGTCATAACTTTTCTTCCAAGGAGCAAGTATCTTTTAATTTCATGGCTGCAATCACCATCTGCAGTGATTTTGGAGCCCCAAAAAATAAAGTCTGACAGTTTCCACTGTTTCCCCATCTATTTCCCATGAAGTGATGGGACCAGATGCCATGATCCCAACCCAGGGAATGAACCCAGCTCTCCTGCATTGCAGGCAGATTACTTACTGTCTGAGCCACCAGGGAAGTCCATTACCTAGCCCATGAACCCTAGTTACCTTATTTATAAAATATGGGTAATAATAATCATCAAGGAGAGCTGTTGTGAAAATTAAAAAATAGTATACATAAAACCCTTAGTGACTAGTACTTAGTGTGTGCTCAATAAATGCTACTTTATTTTATTCCAGGCTCCATTGATTATTCCCCACTCTGAATGCCTACAGCACACATTCCCAACTGTTTCTATAATTATAACCTTGTCTTCTTAACCAACTTTTAACACAAGAATACTTTAAACCCCTGCAGGAATGCAGGCACAATGCAAGACATAACTTGGGGAAACACCTCGAATGGCTTGTAAATTGTGTAATAGCTTACTTGGTAGAAAAACACACCAAGGAGTGTGGCCCCTGTGATGTAAAAAAAAAAAAAAAAGCCTGGAACTGGCCAATAAAACCTCATCAAATTGAAATCTGACTGGCAAAGTATTTAAGTAAATTAAGAAGGCCAACATTTCTTATGTAAGTTGGCAGCAGTTTGTGGTTTCTCTGAATTATCTCAAGTCTTTTGAATACTAGTCCTTGAACAATTTTGCCATAGTCAAATGGAAAGATAAAACTAGAAATGAAGTGTTGGCATTGAAATCCAAAATGGTCCCTTTTGCCACAGTTTCATATCTCACGGTCACTCACTTTGGAATATTAATACAATGCTTTGGTTCAGAAGGTTCCAGTGTACTTTTTCTTGTTTCTTTGTTAAAACTATTTTGACTGTATTTGCTTTGAATTATTTCTAATGCATCAGTTTTTAAAAAAATAATTGTATAGAACCTTTGTCTTTAGCATTTTAGCAAATATTTTCCTACATTATTGAAAGCTTGCTATTAGCATCATTTTAACCTTTTCAAAATGTATTAGCCATCTCTTAAGTTTTGAACAGTTAGGATGTTCCTAATGTTTTGAAGTAAAAGCTACACCAAAGATCCTTTTTGCATGGAGAGTCCCATCTCCCCCTTAATGACTATTAAGGCTAGATTCTTCAAAGTGGAATTTCTGGATTTAACTTTTCTTAATTTACATTTTCAAATGTTCTCAAGGACTGGATTAACATATACTCCATCAACAGTGGAAAAGAATGCCTGTTCATCATACACTTGCCAGTCACTGTTCTTTGGCAGTGGGGGTGGAAAATTGAGGAGTAGGAACAAAGTGAACTTCACTGATTTGATGAATAAAAAAGTTTTTTCTCTTGTAAGATTACTTTCTTATTCTTGTCTTTGATTACTTAGTTTTATCTTTATCTATTTGCTATTTGCATTTTGTCAATTATTAATTTTCTGTTCAAGTCCTATTGAAGGCATAGTGGGTTTTGTAACAAAGAAATTTCATTAATTTTAAGACAGCACAGTACTTTTCTATCTAGATGTCAGAATCTTCTATGTATGTTTTATTTTACTTCTTATATATTTGCTGAAACAATTTTTTTTTTACTTTAAAACATACAAAGTTAAAGGAGCACATAAAAACTGCCATTAATTTGTTAAAATGGCAACCCACTCCAGTACTCTTGCCTAGAAAATTCCATGGACGGAAGAGCCTGGTAGGCTACAGTTCATTGGGTCGCAAAGAGTCAGACACAACTGAGTGACTTGACTTTAATTGGAGGATAATTGCTTTACAATGTTGTGTTGGTTTCTGCCATACAACGATGTGAATCAACCATAAGTATACATACATCCCTCCTTCTTGAACCTCCCTCCCGTCCATCCCCCATCCCACTCCTCTAGGTCATCACAGAGCACCAGGCTGAGCTCCCTACGGTATACAGCAACTTCTTACTAGCCATCTGTTTTACACACGGTAATGTGTATGTTTCAATGCTACTCTCTTGATTTGTCCCACCCTTTCCTTCCCTTGCTGAGTCCAAAAGTCTGTTCTCTATATCTGTGTCTCTATTCCTACCCTGCAAATAGGTTCCTCAGTACCACTTCTCTAGATCCCGTACATATGAGTTAACATATGATATTTGCTTTTCTCTTTCTGACATACTTCACTCTGTAACAGACTCTAGGTCCATCCATCTCAGTTCAACTGACTCGAATTTGTTCCTTTTTTGAAATTGCCCTTAATTTTAATACTCAGTGATGAGCACTGTTTACATCTTATTATTTACTTTCAGTCTGTATTCTATATGTGGGGAAATGTTTTAAACAAAACTATAATCACAAGGATAGTTTTTGTAGTATTTCTTTTCATTAGGTGCATGGAGAGAATATTCTCAATTCATTAAATACCCTTTGAAAGTATAATTTTTAATGATTGTGTAAAACAAATGCACAATTTCACTACAGATCTTTGGACAATTATTAAATGTTTGCTGTTTTATGTAGTATGGGACTTCCTTGGTAGTTCAGCTGGTAAAGAATCCTCCTGCAATGCAGGAGACCCCAGTTCAATTCCTGGGTCAGGAAGATCCCCTGGAGAAGGAAGAAACTATCCACTCCAGTATTCTTGGGCTTCCCCTGGCTCAAACGGTAAAGAATCTGCCTGCAGTGCAGGAGACCTGGGTTCGATGCCTGGGTTGGGAAGATCCTCTGGAAGAAGATATGGCAACCGACTTCAATATTCTTACCTGGAGAATCCCCATGGACCAACGAGCCTGGCAGTCTATAGTCCATGGGGTCACAAAGAGTTGGACATGACTGAATGACTAACCATATATATAATATGATGAAAATTCTAAGATAGAATCTTAGAGGTGGAATTATTGGATCAGAGGGTAAGAATACAAATACTGCAAAACAGCTTTCTAGAAAGGGGTCACAATATGCATTCCAACAGAATTTAACAATGTAATCTAACCTCACTTTGCTAGCACTGACTACTATTATAATTTTAAATAAAAATATTTGCTTCTTTGATAGACTGGAGTTCTATATTATCAATTTGCTTTGCTGCTCTTTGATAGCAAAATTGAACATCATGTTTATTGATTATTTGTCTCTATTCTTCTATGGAGTACATGTTTGTATTCTTTTCACAGTTAAATATTTATTTTTTTTTGAAATATTTTATTCTTGGATATTATTCTTTGAAAACGAAAAACATACATAAATATAACTATGTATTTCTAACACCCCAAATTATCTGCTATCAATATTTAAAAATTTTTTCAGTCTTCTTTTTCCTTATCTTTTCAAGGAAAAAGTCTTCAGCTTATGATTTATATGCCCATTATACATAATTTATTTTGTTTTTCTTCATATTTGAAGGATTGATAAGAATTCTCAGCATTTTACTGTCAGCTTGAATTCTGGGTGTATGGGTGGGGTAGGAATTAAGTCATGCTAAACCGTGAACTTCCTGATGTTCAAGCTGGATTTAGAAAAGGCAGAGGAACCAGAGATCAAATTGCCAACATCCGCTGGACCATGGAAAAACCAAGAGAGTTCCAGAAAAACATCTATTTCTGCTTTATTGACTATGCCAAAGCCTTTGACTGTGTGGATCACAATAAACTGTGGAAAATTCTGAAAGAGATGGGAATACCAGAACACCTGATCTGCCTCTTGAGAAATCTGTATGCAGGTCAGAAAGCAACAGTTAGAACTGGACATGGAACAACAGACTGGTTCCAAATAGGAAAAGGAGTACGTCAAGGCTGTATATTGTCACCCTGCTTATTTAACTTCTATGCAGAGTATATCATGAGAAACGCTGGACTGGAAGAAACACAAGCTGGAATCAAGATTCCTGGGAGAAATATCAATAACCTCAGATATGCAGATGACACCACTCTTATGGCAGAAAGTGAAGAGGAACTAAAAAGCCTCTTGATGAAAGTGAAAGTGGAGAGTGAAAAAGTTGGCTTAAAGCTCAACATTCAGAAAACTAAGATCATGGCATCTGGTCCCATCACTTTATGGGAAATAGATGGGGAAACAGTGTCAGACTTTATTTTTGGGGGCTCCAAAATCACTGCAGATGGTGACTGCAGCCATGAAATTAAAAGACGCTTACTCCTTGGAAGGAAAGTTATGACCAACCTAGATAGCATATTCAAAAGCAGAGACATTACTTTGCCAACAAAGGTCTG
>NW_011494713.1:3415453-3424997 GCF_000754665.1 Bison bison bison
GAAGAATTGATGCTTTTGAACTGTGGTGTTGGAGAAGACTCTTGAGAGTCCCTTGGACTGCAAGGAGATCCAACCAGTCCATTCTGAAGGAGATCAGCCCTGGGATTTCTTTGGAGGGAATGATGCTAAAGCTGAAACTCCAGTACTTTGGCCACCTCATGCGAAGAGTTGACTCATTGGAAAAGACTCTGATGCTGGGAGGGATTGGGGACAGGAGGAGAAGGGGACGACAGAGGATGAGATGGCTGGATGGCATCACTGACTCGATGGACTTGAGTCTGAGTGAACTCTGGGAGTTGGTGATGGACAGGGAGGCCTGGCGTGCTGCGATTCATGGGGTCGAAAAGAGTCAGACATGACTGAGCAACTGATCTGATCTGATCTGAATCCTTCTTTGATGCAGAATTTCTTTCTTTCCTTTACCCTCAGATCAGTAGTATAAACTAAAAACCAATTGGTTTTATACTATCATGGGCTCACAGAATTGTGAAGAAGTTTCTAATGCCCTTTAATCCAGTGCTTCTCAGACTTTTATGTGCATACAAATCCCCTGGGGATTTTGTTAAAATGCAGATTATGACTCTGTTGGTCCAGGATGTGACCTGAGAATCTGCATATCTGGCCAGTTCCCGCAAAGTGCTGATACTGTCCGCTTGTAAAACATGCTTTGAGTAGCAGGACTCTCATCTAGTAATCATTATGGATGTGGTTTAGAGACGAAGGCATCTAAGGGTGTTGATGGTGCAAACTCAGAGAGAAATGAGATATTTATGAATGAAATGGATAGAAGTTGCTGAGAAACTGGAATAGTACATGAGGAACAGAAGATACCAAGAATAGTTTCCAGAGGTCAGTCTTTTAAAATTAGATAAATAATGGCAGCTCTAGATATCGATCCAGATTATTATCCTGCTCTGGATTGCTTATGGCCCTGAATCTTTTTCAGCCACTTAAGAAACTTAAGAATTTTGGTTCCTACTGGAGCCACATAGATTTTCCACCATCCTTGTGTCAAAATTTTCACGATCTGAATACTCTTCATCTTCCTCTATTGGGTTCATTACGGATTTTTTCTCAAGAAAGGCCTGTACTCTTCATGTCATCATGAGTTAGTTCTCATGATGTTACCTAACCACTTCTACTTTTTTTAAATTGAATTATAGATGATTTGGGCTTCCCAGGTAGCACTAGTGTTAAAATCAAAACAAAGAAAAAAACCCACCTGCCAATGCAGGAGATGTAAGAGACTTGGGTTTGATCCCTGGATTGGGAAGATCTCCTGGAAGAGGGGATGACATCCCACTCCAGTATTCTTGCCTGAAGAAACCCATGGACAGAGGAGCCTAGAAGGCTACAGTCTCTGGAGTCTCAAGGAGTTGGATATGACTGAAGTGACTTAGCATGCATAGCTGATTTACAATGTTGTGTTAGTTCCTGCTGTACAGCAAAGTGACTCAGTTATACATATACATACATACTCATGTTTGTAGTCTTTTCCACTGTGGTTTATTACAGGATATTAAATATGGTTTCCTGTGTTATAAAATAGGTTGTTCATCTATTTTGTATATAGTTGTCTATATCTGCTAATGCCAAACTCCTAATTTATCCCTCCCCTAAGCCCTTTTCCCTTTGGTAGCCTTTTTGTTTTCTATGTCTGTGAGTCTGTTTCATAAATAAGTTCACTTGTGTCATATTTTAGATTTCACATATAAGTAATATCATATGGTATCTCTCTTTCTCTTTCTGACTTACTTAGTGTGATACTTTCTAATTATGATAATTTCATGTTGCTGCCATTCTTTTTTATGGCTGAGTAGTATTCCATTGTAACCACTTCCACTTTTATGTAATAAATATTGGCATTACATTTGCTTTTAGATCATTAACACATTTTAGGGCTTATGATCTTCAAATGTACCCATATCCATTATATCCTCCACTGCCATTCTGTTAAGTATATATTCAGTTCAGTTCAGTTGCTCAGTCGTGTCTGACTCTTTGCAACCCCATGAACTGCAGCACACCAGGACTCCCTATCCATCACCAACTCCCGGAGTCCACCCAAACCCATGTCCATTGAGTCGGTGGTGCCATCCAACCATCTCATCCTCTGTCATCCCCTTCCTCCTCCCCTCAATCTTTCCCAGCATCAGGGTTTTCTCAAATGAGTCAGCTCTTCACATCAGGTGGCCAAAGTATTGAAGTTTCAGCTTCAACATCAGTCCCACCAATGAACACCCAGGACTGATCTCCTTTAGGATGAACTGGTTGCATCTCCTTGTAGTCCAAGGGACTCTCAAGAGTCTTTTCCAACACCACAGTTCAAAAGCATCAATTCTTCAGGGCTCAGTTTTCTTTATAGTCCAACTCTCACATCCATACATGACCACTGGAAAGACCATAACCTTGACTAGACAGACCTTTGTTGGCAAAGTAATGTCTCTGCTTTTTAATATGCTGTCTAGGTTGGTCATCAGAGAAGGCAATGGCACCCGACTCCAGTACTCTTGCCTGGAAAATCCCATGGACGGAGGAGCCTGGTAGGCTGAAGTCCATGGGGTCGCTAAGAGTCAGACATGACTGAGCAACTTCACTTTCACTTTTCACTTTAATGCACTGGAGAAGGAAATGGCAACCCACTCTAGTATTCTTGCCTGGAGAATCCCAGGGACAGGGGAGCCTGGTGGGCTGCCATCTATGGGGTCGCACAGAGTCGGACACGACTGAAGCAACTTAGCAGCAGGTTGGTCATAACTTTCCTTCCAAGGAATAAACGTCTTTTAATTTCATGGCTGCAGTCACCATCTGCAGTGATTTTGGAGCCCAGAAAAATAGTCAGCACTATTTCCACTGTTTCCCCATCTATTTTCCATGAAGTGATAGGGAAACAGTGGAAATAGTGGCTGACTTTACGTATCACTTCTGCAACATGACCCTCTTACAACAGTTAGAGGTTTTTACAAAAACATGTGATTTTACTGATGTTTATCTCTTGCTTCAGCTTGCCCACAATCATCTCCAGAACTATTGTTCACAACAGCTCATGTTCATGCATGGATTACCTCTTCAGTGAGTTCAAACACACACACATATTATTACGTATTTAAGTACTTCATTTACAGAATGATTATGATTACTAATCCCATAATTTATAACAAGCCCAGCCTAAATTTGTAGTAGTGAGTTGTACAGCGCTTTTGCCCATGAGAACCTTTCTACCCTTCCCTATAATTCCAAAGCCCTGTTTTCAAATCTTTACATAAATAACATTACCAATACAGTCTTTCTTCTATCTTAAAAAATTATGTGTATTTGAAAAATTCCTTGCATATTAAATATTTTAGCACACCATTTAGTAGGTAATTATAAAGTATAAAGAAAACTAATCAGAAATCACTCATATATTTACCATCTTAAGAAACAGAATATCATTGATTGCTTATAAACCTATGTACATTACCCTGCTTATATAATAGAGACCATCAATGGCCTTGACCTTTGTGAGAACCATTAATCTTGTTTTTATTTATAGTTTTACCACATGTGTATGCATCCTTAAAAAACAGCTTAATTTTGCCTATTAAAAATTTTGTAACTGGAGTCATTCTGTACAGATTATTTTGTGACTTCCTTCTTTTGTTTAATATTTTTGTGAGATGAACTGATGTTAAGACATATGGTTATGGTATATTCATTTTAATCAATATATGGTATCCCATTGAACTAATATGTCACACTTTTTATTTTACTTAGGTTGTCCAATTTTTGGTTTATTGCAAACTATACTTCTGTGAAAAGACAGAGAAAATTTGGAAGTGAATGTTATTTTGGGGAGGAAAAATGAGTGTGTTCTTGGCTATATTGAGTTTGAAGTGCTTGAGGATATATAAGTGGAGATATTAAGCAGGTATAAGGATAGAGGTAAACCATTCAGATATGACTAGACCATTCAGGTATGACCTGAATCAAATCCCTTACTATTATAAGTGGAAGTGACAAATAGATTCAAGGGATTAGATCTGATAGACAGAGTACCTGAAGAGCTACGGATGGAGGTTAATGACATCGTACAGGAGGTGGTGATTAAGACCAACCTCAAGAAAAAGAAATGCAAAAAGGCAAAATGGTTGTCTGAGGCAGCCTTACAAATAGTTGAGAAAAGAAGAGAAGCAAAAGGCAAAGGAGAAAAGGAAAGATATACCCATTAGAATGCAGAGTTCCAAGGAATAGCAAGGAGCAATAAGAAAGCCTCCCTCAGTGATCAGTGCAAAGAAATAGAGGAAAACAATAGAATCAGAAAGACTAGAGATCTCTTCAGTAAAATTAGAGATACCAAGGGAACATTTCATGCAAAGACGGGACAGAAATGGTATGGACCTTACAGAAGCAGAAGATATTAAGAAGAGGTGGCAAAAATACACAGAAGAACTATACAAAAAAGATCTTCATGACCCAGATAACCACGATGGTGTGATCACTCACCTAAAGCCCAGACATCCTGGAATGCAAAGTCAAGTGGGCCTTAGGAAGCATCACTATGAACAAAGATAGTGGAGGTGATGGAATTCCAGTTGAGCTATTTCAAATCCTAAAAGATGATGCTGTGAAAGTGTTGCACTTGATATGCCAGCAAATTTGGAAAACTCAGCAGTGGCCACAGGACTGGAAAAGGTCAGTTTTCATTCCAATCCCAAAGATAGGTAATCCCAAAGAATGCTCAAACTACTGCACAATTGCATTCATCTCACATGCTAGCAAAGTGATGCTCAAAATTCTCCAAGCCAGGCTTCAGCAATATGTGAACTGTGAACTTCCTGATGTTCAAGCTGGATTTAGAAAAGGCAGAGGAACCAGAGATCAAATTGCCAACATCCACTGGATCATCGAAAAAGCAAGAGAGTTCCAAAAAAACATCTATTTCTGCTTTATTGACTATGCCAAAGCCTTTGACTGTGTGGATCACAATAAACTGTGGAAAATTCTGAAAGAGATGGGAATACCAGACCACCTGACCTGCCTCTTGAGAAACTTGTTTGCAGGTCAGGAAGCAACAGTTAAAACTAGAGATGGAACAACAGACTGGTTCCAAAGAGGAAAAGGAGTACATCAAGGCTGTATATTGTCACCTTGCTTGTTTAACTTATATGCAGAGCACATCATGAGAAATGCTGGGTTGGAGGAAGCACAAGCTGGAATCAAGACTGCTGGGAGAAATATCAATAACCTCAGATGTGCAGATGACACCACCCTTATGGCAGAAAATAAAGAGGAACTAAAGAGCCTCTTGATGAAAGTGAAAGAGAAGAGTGAAAAAGTTGGCTTAAAACTCAACATTCAGAAAACTAAGATCATGGCATCTGGTCCCACCATTCCATGGCAAATAGATGGACAATAAATGGAAAGAGTGAGACACTGTATTTTCTTGGGCTCCAAAATCACTGCAGATGGTGACTGAAGCAATGAAATTAAAAGATGCTTGCTCCTTGGAAGAAAAGTTATGACCAACCTAGACAGTATATTAAAAAACAGAGACATTACTTTGCCAACAAAGGTCTGTCTAGTCAAAGCTATGGTTTTTCCTTGGACTATAAAGAAAGCTGAGCACCAAAGAATTGGTGCTTTTTAACTGTGGTGTTGGAGAAGACTCTTAAGAGTCCCTTGGACTGCAAGGAGATCCAACCAGTCCATCATAAAGGAAATAAGTCCTGAATATTTATTGGAAGGACTGATGCTGAAGCTGAAACTCCAGTACTTTGGCCACCTGATGCAATGAACTGACCCATTGGAAAAAAATCCTGATGCTGGGAAGGATTGAAGGCCAGAGGAAAAGGGGACGACAGAGGATGACATGGTTGGGTGGCATCACCCACTCAATGGACATGAGTTTAAGTAAACTCCAGGTGTTGGTGATGGACAGGGAGACCTGGTGTGCTGCAGTCCACGGCGTCGCAAAGAGTCGGCCACAACTGAGTGACTGGACTGAACTGAACTGAAGGATAGAGGACTCTGGAGCTCAGAGCAGGATCTGCCTAGAGATGGACATTGTAGAAGCTATGGCTGACATCTAGAAAGAGATTATACTGTGAGGGGAGAAGAGGGTCTTGCCATTAGCCTTGAGAAGCCCCATTTGTCAATGATTATGTAAGGAAGCCGAGTCTACAAAAGGAATGAGAAGGAAAAGCCAAAGATAAATGAGGAAAACAAAAAAAATGTGTTATTTTGAGAAATGGAGAAAAATTTTAAGAAATAGGCAGTGGTTAACAGTGTCCAGTGCTACTTAAAATGTATATAAATTGGGGATTTTAGCATGTTTATTGGATTTAGCTACTAGCAATCATTAATGATCTTCATGAGAACTGTTTTAGGGGTGTGACAGAGTAAAAAAACACATTGACATGAAATGATGAATGAATGGAACAGAGAAATTTTGTCTAAAAGGGTAGGAAAAAAGGAAAAGTGATGACTGGATAGGAACAGGAAGTCAAAGGATCCTTTTGGCTTTTCATTGATGGGACTTGATCAAATTCTGGTGAAAAGGTTCCATTTGAGACTCTCTGAGACTTCATACCAAGACTTGCTGCTGGAAGATCTAACAAGCTAATTGGAAGCAGGTGACAGTCCTGGGTCAGGTAATTGGGTTGGAGGTCAAACACTAAAAGAATAGCAGAAGGGGGCAGACAATGAGGTCAACAGCATGTGAAAGACATCATAACTGAATAATAATTGGCAATCATTCAGTTATCTTGCTAGCTTCCCAAGGTGGGCTGAATTCAGGGGAATTATATTTTTCTTAGATATGAATATCACCTCAAATACATTCCCCTAAGACTGTAGGAAAGGCAGTGTTCTCTCACATTCTGATGTTGAAGCTTCCCCAGTATTTCTTCTCTTAGGTCACCATGCCTGCTGGTCCTGCATACCTCATCCAATTTTGCAGTAGTCAACAGTAAAGGGTTATATCTGAGATTCTCAGTACCTGACTCTACCTCAAGTGTTTCCTCTTCTCTGAGACTCTAGTTCTCAAGCTAACTCTTGCATTTCCAGCTCAGTTTCCACCTTAGGCAGAATGTTAGATCAGACCCTACTGCTGCTGCTAAGTCGCTTCAGTCGTGTCCGACTCTGTGCGACCCCATGGACTGCAGCCTACCAGGCTTCTCCGTCCATGGGATTCTCCAGGCAAGAACACTGGAGTGGGTTGCCATTTCCTTCTCCAAGATCAGACACTACAGACCCTTATAAATTCAACATCCTCATTTTACATATGAGGAAACGAGCCTCAGAGAGGTAAAGGACTGGTCCTAAGAGTATCCACTGCAAAAAGGTGTAGGCTTTTTAGTACTAAAGTACACATTCTTTCATGGTGTTGATAGGTTTAGTCACTAAGTTGTGTCTGACTCTTACCACCCCATGGACTGTAGCCTGCCAGGCTCCTCTGTCCTTGGGATTTCTCAGGCAAGAATACTGGAGTAGGTTGCCATTTCTTTCTCCAGGGGATCTTCCGAACCTAAGGACTGAACCTGGGTCTTCTGCATTACAAGCAAACTCTTTACTGACTGAACCACCAGGAAAGCCACTGTGTTAACTTTTAGTGAAATCTGACTTCTATTCAGTAACAAGTTCTAGTGGACTATGAATAACTTGGCTGTAACACTATCAAATCAATAGAACAAATATGTATTTAAATAACTGGGAAATTAATCATGTCCTCAGAAAAAATGTTCTTATAATGGTTTGTCGTATTTTATTATAATACACTCTATAATATGCTGTTTTTATTTCTGATTTTTGCTTCTATACACACAAATGTAGTCACAAACACACAGCATATACTCATTCTACACCTGAATACTCTCCTATTGTCTTAAAAAAAAAAATTCCTTAATAGAAATTAACCTATCTAGATGGATGGGGCAATAAATTAATAGTTCATGTGTTAAAATATCCCACAATAACTCATTCATGGTCCTGCATACCTCATCCAATTTTGCAGTAGTCAACAGTAAAGTCAACATATTACTCATGTAATATGAATTGATTTTGAAATAATGTACTAAAAATACACTGTCAGTTTAAAAAGGTATTTTATTATGTTGTGCGGGTTCTGGGGAATATAGATTAAAGCTTCATTATTCCGTAGTGAATTCAATTATCCAAGATGTAATCATGGACTCAGGACCCATGTGCCTGTGCTAACTACTCAAGTGACCTGGGAATAATTAGAAAGATTCCTGAGGTCAGTGATTGTCAAATTAAAGAGGCATGAGAATCACCTGGAGGGCTTGTTAAACCACAAGTCACCGGGCCCCACCCTCAGAGGTTCTGGGGTGGGCTCTAGGTATTTGTATTTCTAACAGGTTACTGCTGGTTACAGAACCACATTTGGAGGAGAGCTGCTGCTTTAGGTAATCATTCAACTGAAAGTCACACAAAAAGAGGGACTGGTGGGAGTTTCCTGATTTCTTCAGAACCAACACATGGGCTTGCAGTCTAATAGCAAGTACCCAATGTGCTCTTTTGTTCTGTTTGTTTTAAAATATTTACTTATTTATTTAACTGCGTGGGGCCTTAGTTGTGGCACACAGGATCTTTCCTTGTGGTGCATGGACTCTCTAGCTGTGGCATGCGGGCTCAGTAGTTGTGGCAACAGGCTTAGTTGCTCCGTGGCATGTGGGATCTTAGTTCCCTGACCCAAGGATTGAAGCCACATACCCTGAATTGCAAGGCAGTTTCTTAACCACTGGATGACAATGTAAGTCCTCCAAGTAGACAGTATTATTACTTACTATCTTCCCTGTGCCCTCACTACGACCTGAAATTTTCTAGGTCATAATAGTGACTCAGGTCAGACAGATATGTGTGAAAAATATACCAAGAGCACCAAGCTGCTAGAACAGACACAAATAACTGCGAGCTTTCATGTTTTAAAACAATCAGACAGGTTTACACGTCCTGTAATTTGAGAGTAAGGGGTGGTTTCATATTCCTGAATATAATCAATTTATAAGAAATGCGAAAATATTTTTATATAAACCTCCACTGCCATTGAGCATTGCTATCCTATAATTTAGGTGTCACTAAGATCATGGCAACTGGTCCCATCACTTCATGGGAAATAGATGGAGAAACTGGAAACAGTGTCAGACTCTATTTTTCTGGGCTCCAAAATCACTGCAGATGGTGATTGCAGCCATGAAATTAAAGACATTTACTCCTTGGAAGGAAAGTTATGACCAACCTAGATAGCATATTAAAAAGCAGAGATATTACTTTGCCAACAAAGGTCCATCTAGTCAAGGCTATGGTTTTTCCAGTGGCCATGTATGGATGTGAGAGCTGGACTGTGAAGAAAGCTGAGCGCCGAAGAATTGATGCTTTTGAACTGTGGTGTTGGAGAAGACTCTTTAAAGTCCCTTGGACTGCAAGGAGATCCAACCAGTCCATTCTATAGGAGATCAGTCCTGGGTGTTCATTGGAAGGACTGATGCTAAAGCTGAAACTCCAATACTTTGGCCACCTCATGTGAAGAGTTGACTCATTGGAA
>NW_011494713.1:3425097-3430601 GCF_000754665.1 Bison bison bison
CCTCATGTGAAGAGTTGACTCATTGGAAAAGACCCTGATGCTGGGAGGGATTGGGGGCAGGTGGAGAAGAGGACGACAGAGGATGAGATGGCTGGATGGCATCACCGACTCGATGGACATGAGTTTGAGTAAACTCCAGGTGTTGGTGATGGACAGGGAGGCCTGGCGTGCTGTGATTCATGGGGTCGCAAAGAGTCGGACACGACTGAGCAACTGAACTGAACGAAAAATTGAGTTGTCCAAGGTGCATGTTCTCAGCTGAGATCCAATAGGGTGAGGTTCTATCTTCTTGTTTTAGTCCTACTGTAAGGAGGTATCCTTTTCATGGTCCATTTAGTGCCATGTTTTCCCCATGTTTGTGCTTTTTATTAGTGACTTGCTATTAAAATGGCCTCCAAATATAGTACTCAAGAGGTATTTAGTATTCCTAAGGGTGAGAGGGCTATGGTGTGCCTTGTAGAGTAAATACACATGTCAAACTGGCTTTGTTCAAGTGCGAGTTATAGTCCTGTTGGCCATGAGTTCAGTGTTAATGAATCAATAATATACATTAAATGAGGTGTTTTTAAACAAAAACACACATTAAAACAAGGTTATGTATTAACCAGTTGACAAAAACATTATGCCAGAAGCTCACAGTTATCTAACCCTGTATTTCCTTACGGGCAATGATTGAGGATTTGCTAACCCAGTGTTTGAGCAGCTTCCTAGAACAACTACCATAAATAAGGCGAATCAACATGGCTTGGATTTGCTGAGGGCACCACGCTTAGTGAATTTTCTTTATCTGTTGATCAAGTCTACCAGTTCATTTCGTGTTATCAGCACTATATGTTCACTTCTCAAATATAATGTTAAAATGCAGACTTTCCACCATGAAAAAGTAAAAATGTCATTCAGGTGACTTGGGGAATCTGCTCAAGTGCAGTGAATCAGGGAGTACAGTATAATATTTTACTTTTTTTTTTTTCCTTCCAGAGTCTCCACAAAATAGAAGTATTTGGCTGCCTTGCTCTTACTGCCAGGAGTGTGGGCTCCCTGGCCTCGCAGTGTTCACACCTTCAGATCCTGAATATTGGGAGAGTCCCCAAGGTCTCTAAGGCCTGCCTGGTCAGGAGCCTGGAGAACTTACAAGAGGAGACTGCCCTTAATGTTGCTGGCCTCAAAATGATGAGACTTCTTGGACTCAGACTGACATTTTAATTGGTTTCCACCTGCCTAAGTTTTCAGAACATAAAACTAAATAATGCTTCCATGTCTTTCCCACCTCATCATGAAATAATGTTCTGAAATGTACATTTTACAGGGGACAGAATCACAGAGTATCGGTGTGATAGAAAGGGTTTGGACAGTGGACCATTTCTTCTACTCAAGAGAAGAAATATTTGAAACTGTTTCACTGAGAAAACATTGCTATTTGGTTATAGAATATGTAGGTAGCAGATCTAAAAGTTGACCTAGTTAACTGAATCTTTTTCCATTCTTCTAACTGAGCTAGTATTTACAATAATTCAATGGAACTATTAAATAAGAGATAATGATAATAGCTATTATTTACAGAGCCCCTTCCATGTTTCAGGAACATATAAGGCACTTGTTACACACATTATTTCACCAGCTTCCCATCTACCTGTGTGAGAAGAAGCATTGTCCCCAATTTACAGGTAGAGTCATTGAGGTTCTGGGAGGTGAAAGAAAAATGGTCCAGGTCATGAAGCTTGTAGGTCTGGACCCAGGTTTGCTGGTTTCCCCCACTATATTCACTTGGCTTCAGTCTGTGTGAGAAGGGAATCTGTCCTCCCCCTCAGACATGATTAGCCAAACGGTGATGTGACAATGGGACAGGCTGCTTTTCACAAATTAAATGTTGATTGAAATTCTGTGAGCTTGGAGTGGATAGTACTTCTGGCTGAAAACAGATTATTATCATTCTGTTTGATGCTGGTTGATTGGAAGCCAATGAAAAGATATTCTGACTTCAGCAGTTGCATTAAAAATTTTAAGTTCTCAGTTTTCTCTTTTTACTAGGATTATCTTGGGTTCTGAAGTGTTCTTGCCTTAAACCCTGAATGAATTAACAAGAGAAGAACAATACTATATTTCTCCTTCTTTTTAATCAAAATGTCATGTCTTTGAAAGGAATTCTTCTTTAAGAGATGACAGTTTGCTCTTAGCTTGCTTGATGTTGTATTTAGATATGTTTGGGGAAGTCTTTCACAAACTCAAAATTCTGGGAATAAGTAAGCTTTCATTCTTAGTCTCTTTTCACTCAAAACAGCAAACTCACACAACAATAGCTCAATCTTACTCAGTTTCTAGGCATTCACTTTTAATCCATGAAGAGTTCCTAAATGAGCATTATGTGAGCCATTCTGGATTACTCAATATCCTAAATAAGATGATGGGTGCCCTACAAGGACAGGGCCTATTGCTTAAATTATTTGAGTGTACTAATGCTGTATTACTATCATATTTGAGTTTCTGTTGTTAATCTAAACACAATATGGGATAAACATGTCCATGACTCTCCTTGATATTCAGATGGGGATTCTGTAGATTCTGGCACTAAAACAGATGTGCAAGAGCACAGATTTGGAGCCTAGCCCCAAAAGGTCATTGGGGCTTTCGGTGTTGATCACGAAGCAAAGCTCAGTTCCCAGCACATAGTCAGTGCACTGTAAATTTTTGTTAACTTCATGATTGGGTTGAAACAGGTTCTGAAGGCTGTATCACAGTAAATTATGTGTCAATTGAATTTTTGAGAATCAATTCTCATTTTGAATGTATAGTAAGAGCTTGTTATACTTAAGAACTTTGCCTAGAATCATCTGTAAAATGAATAGCTTCTTCTTAATTTGCCTACTCTGTAAGTTTTACTTTAAAAAAAAAATTATATATTCCCTCACACTGCACATTTCATACCTGCGATTCATTTATTTTGCATTTGGGAGTTTGTATCTCTTAATCTCCCTCAGCTACTTCTCTCTTCCTCCTACCCTCCCACCTCTGGAAACCAGCTCTTTTTTTTCTCTGTATCTATAACTCTGTTCCTGTTTTATTATATTAGATTCCACATGTAAGTGAAATCATACAGTATTTGTCTTTCTCTGACTTATTTTACTTAGCATATACCCTCTAGGGCCATTCATGTTGTCACAAATGATAAGATTTCATTCTTTTTTATGGCTTGGGTCTGTGTTCAGTGCCTAGCACCATCCTAATTACAATTAGGTGCTTATTAGTGATTTTTTATATAATGATGATATTAGGGAAATAAAATATTTATGTTAATAGAGTACTATGTAGTCATTAAAATGATGGTCAAAAGTAAAAACCTAATGAGCAATAGTTAAGATAAGTAGAAAAATCATATAAAATCTTGGAGTTAGCCATAGATTATATTGATTTTCCAACATTTATCAGGTTCCAGTTTGGTACATCCTGATCCTTTATAATATTAGTTTATTAGCGTTTCATAACTTGTTTCATTAAAACACAACCTATGAAACCTACACTTTTCACTGTAGAATCTTACAGCTAATTTCATTTTATATCATCAGTTTTTCAAGGTCTCTCTTACTTGCTGATTTTACTAATAAAGAACCTTGGTGCTTGCATCAGATCACAGTTTATTTCTAAACTGAAAATGCTTTGGAAAAAGCATGGGCTTTGGAACCACCAGTTCCAGATTTGATTTTCAGCTTTGTTTTTTACACAGGGGTAGCTTTAACAAGACATTTAATTACCAGACCCACAATTTCCTTATTTGTAAAGTGGGGATAAAAATATCTATTTTGTTGGGACTACTGAAAGATTTAGAGCTAACACACATAAAATCCCTTGCTCAGAATCCAACATACCTCAGGCAGTCCTCCAATGAAAACTATTAATATGATGATTGTGATGATGATTATAACACAGCTGAGAAAAACGAACATTTTAATCTCTAACACTCTCCATTCATTGCCCCATCTTCTCTGTGAAGAGAGACGTGTGCTTGAAAATAAATCCTGTCTGTTTTCTCCTATAGGTGAGAGATCAGACTGTCCATCTCATTGCACATGATGTCCTAAATTTGACAGTCTGGTCCTCAGCTCCTGCTCTCAGGTAACAGACCTGAGCTTGGTGGCAATCAGCACCTATCTGCAAACTCTCGGGTACTTTCTTCTCTGTGGGATCCTAACCAGACCCCAGAAAAGTGGTTACATAAATCTTTAGGGTTTTGGCTTTGTTTTTTTGATTTTTCTTTATTTAAGTCACTGGAATAACCAATACACTCTAGTCGATGGATGAATGGACTGGAAGCCAGGATTCCACCTGATACATTTTTGTGTCTTGGCAGAGCAGCCAGCATCATTCTCTGCAATGACTTGACCCATCATCACTGACTGGAATTGAGGCAAAAGGAAAGGAATGGATGCATGATTTGGGGATATGTGAGACTTTGTTGGACCAAAGATTTTTTTTTCATGTTTTTTTTTAATATAAATTTATTTATTTTAATTGGAGGCTAAAAACTTTACAATATTGTATTGGTTTTGCCATATATTGACATGAATCTGCCATGGGTGTACATGTGTTCCCCATCCTGATCCCCCCTCCCACCTCCCTCCCCATCCCATCCCTCTGGGTCATCCCAGTGCACCAGCCCTGAGCATCCTGTATCATGCATCAAACCTGGTCTAGCGATTCATTTCACATATAATAATATACATGTTTCAGTGCCATTCTCCCAAATCATCCCACCTTTCGCCCTTTCCCACAGAGTCCAAAAGGCTATACATCTGTGTCTCTTTTGCTGTCTCACATACAGGGTTATCATTACCATCTTTCTAAATTCCATATATACGTGTTATTATACTGTATTGGTGTTTTTCTTTCTGGATTACTTCACTCTGTATAATAGGCTCCAGTTTCATCCACCCCATTAGAACTGATTCAAATTTATTCTTTTTAATGGCTGACTAATACTCCATTGTGTGTATGTACCACAGCTTTCTTATCCATTCATCTGCTGATGGACATCTAGGTTGCTTCCACGTCCTGGCTATTATAAATAGTGCTGTGATGAACATTGGGGTACACGTGTCTCTTTCAACTCTGGTTTCCTCGGTGTGTATGCCCAGTAGTGGGATTGTGCAATCCCACTGCTGTCGTATGGCAGTTCTACTTCCAGTTTTTTAAGGAATCTCCACACTGTTCTCCATAGTGGCTGTACTAGTTTGCATTCCCACCAACAGTGTAAGAGGGTTCCCTTTTCTCCACACCCTCTCCAGCATTTATTGCTTGTAGACTTTTGGATCGCAGCCATTCTGACTGGCTTGAAATGGTACCTCATAGTGGTTTTGATTTGCATTTCTCTGATAATGAGTGATGTTGAGCATCTTTTCATATGTTTGTTAGCCATCTGTATGTCTTATTTGGAGAAATGTCTGTTTAGTTCTTTGGCCCACTTTTTGATTGGGTCATTTATTTTTCTGGAGTTGAGCTGCAGGAATTGCTTC
>NW_011494713.1:3430701-3436677 GCF_000754665.1 Bison bison bison
GGAATTGCTTGTATATTTTTGAGATTAATTCATTGTCAGTTGCTTCATTTGCTATTATTTTCTCCCATTCTGAAGGCTGTCTTTTCACCTTGCTTATAGTTTCCTTTGTTGTGCAGAAGCTTTTAATTTTAATTAGGTCCCATTTGTTTATTTTTGCTTTTATTTCCAATATTCTGGGAGGTGGGTCCTAGAGGATCCTGCTGTGATTTATGTCGGAGAGTGTTTTGCCTATGTTCTCCTCTAGGAGTTTTACAGTTTCTGGTCCTTGTTTAGATCTTTAATCCATTGTGAGTATATTTTTGTGTATGGTGTTAGAAAGTGTTCTAGTTTCATTCTTTTACAATTGGTTGACCAGGTTTCCCAGCACCACTTGTTAAAGAGATTGTCTTTTCTCCATTGTATATTCTTGCCTCCTTTGTCAAAGATAAGGTGTCCATAGGTGTGTGGATTTATCTCTGGGCTTTCTATTTTGTTCCATTGATCTATATTTCTGTCTTTGTGCCAGTACCATACTGTCTTGATGACTGTGGGTTTGTAGTAGAGCCTGAAGTCAGGTAGGTTGATTCCTCCAGTTCCATTCTTCTTTCTCAAGATAGCTTTGGCTATTCGAGGTTTTTTGTATTTCCATACAAACTGTGAAATTATTTGTTCTAGCTCTGTGAAAAATACCATTGGTAGCTTGATAGGGATTGTATTGAATCTATAGATTGCTTTGGGTAGTATACTCATTTTCACTATATTGATTCTTCTGATCCATGAAGATGGTATATTTCTCCATCTATTAGTGTCCTCTTTGATTTCTTTCATCAGTGTTTTATAGTTTTCTATATATAGGTCTTTTGTTTCTTTAGGTAGAAATATTCCTAAGTATTTTATTCCTTTGGTTGGAATGCTGAATGGAAGTGTTTCCTTAATTTCTCTTTCTATTTTCTCATTGTTAGTGTATAGGAATGCAAGGGATTTCTGTGTGTTGATTTTATATCCTGCAACTTTACTATATTCATTGATTAGCTCTAGTAATTTTCTGGTGGAGTCTTTAGGGTTTTTATGTAGAGGATCATGTCATCTGCAAACAGTGAGAGTTTTACTTCTTCTTTTCCAATTTGGATTCCTTTTATTTCTTTTTCTGCTCTGATTGCTGTGGCCAAAACTTCCAAAACTATGTTGAATAGTAGTGGCGAGAGTGGGCACCCTTGTCTTGTTCTTGACTTTAGGGGAAATGCTTTCAATTTTTCATCACTGAGGATAATGTTTGCTGTGGGTTTGTCATATATAGCTTTTATTATGTTGAGGTATGTTCCTTCTATGTCTGCTTTCTGGAGGGTTTTTATCATAAATGGATGTTGAATTTTGTCAAAGTCTTTCTCTGCATCTATTGAGACAATCATATGGTTTTTATTTTTCAATTTGTTAATGTGGTGTATTACATTGATTTGTGGATATTTAAGAATCCTTGCATCCCTGGGATAAAGCCCACTTGGTCATGATGTATGATCTTTCTAATGTGTTGTTGGATTCTGTTCTCTAGAATTTTGTTAAGGATTTTTGCATCTATGTTCATCAGTGATACTGGCCTGTAGTTTTCTTTTTTTGTGGCATCTTTGTCAGGTTTTGGTATTAGGGTGATGGTGGCCTCATAGAATGATTTTTTTGAAGAGCCAATTTAGGATATGAATTCTAAAACAGAACTGTAAGGATTCTGAACTCTGAACTCTACTGCTTCCTTTTACCATCAAACATAAGCAAGAGCTGGGACAGTGGGAAGAGGTAAGAGAAGGCAGAGTGGTCACAGAGGAAATGCACTCCATGACAGAAGCCCACTTACCCATGAGCATTCACCAGAGAAAGATGTGGCATGCAAGGATCTGAGCCATGGCACTATTTGCTTAATTAATTCCCATCTCATGACACTTTGTCCCCAAATTGCAGAGCTTTTAATCCCAAATAACAGAGCTTCAAAATACAATGGGGAAATTTTTGTATCTTTATGCAATATGGTATTGTTAAGAGTATGTTTCCGTTGCTGTTGCTGCATAAAAACCATCCTGGAATTCAATAGTGTGAAATAACCATTTCATTAGAGTCTGTGGTTTTTTAATGTGGAAAGTGCATAGGAAAGATAGCTTGTCTCTCTTCCACCATGTCTATGGCCTCAGCTGGGAAGACTGAAAGGCTGAGGTAACTTAATATTTATTTATTTATTCACCTATTATTTTTGGCCGTAATGGGTCCCGGTTGCTGTGCATGGGCTTTCTCCAGTTGTGTTGAGTGGGGGCCACTCTCTAGTTGTGGTGAACAGGCTTCTCATTGTGCTGGCTTCTCTTGCTACAGAATACAGACTCTAGGGCACATGGGCTTCAGTAGCTGTTGCTACCAAGGCATGTGGGATCCCAGTTCCCAGACCAGGCCCCAAACTCATGTCCCCTGCATTGGCAGGCAGATGCCCAACCACTGAACCACCAGGGAAGTATCAGGCCATGGTGACTTAATGACTGGGTCTAGAATCATCTGGCGGCTCCTTAACTCACATCTGGCATCTGGACAGGGATGACTTGAACTCTGGACTCAGCTGATAACATCAACTGAAGAACCTATACATGGCCTTTCCTTACGGCTTAGGCTTCCTCACAACATGGGAGACCTCAGGATAGTAAAACTTCTTACATGGTAGCTCAGGGCTCCAGCATGAGTGTCCCATTAAAAAAAAGAAAAGGGCCATCCTATAGGTGAGGCACCTAAAAGAAAGTATCAATAACTTGTCATATATCTAAATTAATGATAGACTTAGAATTTCTGAGCTGAAAAAATCCTTAAATATTCCCTAATCCAAACACTTGCTTAAATAATGAGGATGTTATCAGGACCCAGAGAGATGTCATGACTTTCCCAAGCTCACACAGATGGGCAGCGGCAGAGCTGGGATTGGATCCCAGTCATCTGATTAACAAGTGCTCTCCCCACCATTGAGTACTAGTGCCCAGACAACATTCACTGCAAACAAGTGTCTCTCTCATGGAAGAGCACTTTGAAAAGGCAAAGACACCAGCAGTAGCATCAAAGACTGCAGAAAACAGTGACCACACCACTCCTGAAAACATAGGGGATAGAAGAGCAACTAGGAAATCCACAATATGCTACCTGTCAAATAACGTTGCCTTCTATTTGATTAGCACTTTCACAGAGAAATGTATTTATTCACAGTAATAACTCTTTAAGTGTTAAGCAGTTCTCCCCATTTTTTCCCCAAGGGAAACTGGGGTTCAAAGGAATTAAGTAACATGTCCAAATTTGCCTAATCAGTAAGTGGCAGTGTAGGCTTCCCCATCAAGTCATCTGGTTGCACATCCTATGCTATTTTTCCTAAATAAGAAAACTGTTTTCATCTTTAATGAGCAACATACATAGTTAGGGGTATCCTGGTTTTATGTGTTCTAAGAGAGTTGGGTTGAATGTCATGGAAGAATCATAGAACAGGGACACAAAGTCAGCACTTTTGACTCCAGCATCTGAATTCATCTAGTGAATTTTCCACTTCCCAAGAATGTCCTCTTTTGTTTAGAAGAAGGGAAAAGGAGTAAAAGGCAACCAATGTTATTCCTGCTACCAGCAGTGCACCTTGTTACAAGCTGTTACCCATGGCTACCAGTCAAGCCAAGCAGAGGCTTTAGAGATGGGTATTTGCTTCCCTGGAGAAGCAAGGCAGGTAGGGTGTGGTGGTTTCTAGAAATAAGAGAAGACGAAGGAGGTGATGTTTGAAGGATTATAAACTGACTCCACAAGGTGATTTTAGAAATGGAAGAAGAAAGGGGAATAATAACATAAATAACAGGAACAATTCAAAGTTAATAATATGGTTGTTATTATTATTGTATCTGTGTAAATGTTTATGTAGAAGTTCTCTATTCTGAAAGCTAAAGCTATTTTTGCCCTTGCAAAAATTTGACAATGATTTCTCAAATAGTTTTTCATTTAGAACAGTCTTTTCTATTTCTTGATTTTGATACTTAAATTATTTAAACAAAGCAGCAGAAATATTTGAGCTTTATTTGAACTCTGATCATGGAAATATAGTTTATATTTCATCTCTAACACCTTTTTTAAAATAATTCTTCTGATCAGAACATTTTATGAAAATCTAGATAAGGCTAAACTTGTTAGTTGCTCAGAGCTCATGGTACTTAACCAAATAGATGTGTGGAACATAGAAGACAGAGCCTTTTCTCTATTTAGGAAACTGAGACTTGGGGCAATGCACCATGTGATTTGAAGCATATGTGTCTTCTTTATAGCAGCAAATTCTATAGAAATGGCCTTTTCTCTCAGCTAGTTAAATATGAAGCTAGTGTTTCTCCTCATAGAGACGCACCAATTCTTGTCCTGCTAGCTAAGAGAGGAGAAAGTGAGTGTGCCAATTTGTGGAAAGTCCCTACTAAATCATTTTAAATTAAACTCTACAGTTATCTTGATGTGAGTGAATGCCAACAGGTAACCAATGCAGGCATCCATGCATTGGCAAGAAGCTGCCACCAGCTCAAGTATCTGGATCTAGGTTCTATAGGGATAAGCAAAAGAAGATAGGAATTTTCAGATCATCCTTTTTTATCTAGTTTAAGAACATGAATCATGAGTTTATCCATTTCAGTTTATCACTTTATAATGTCAATTATGATATGCTGGGCCAAAAGGAAGCTATAGATGCTAAATGAAAATATGAATGGAGATTTATCCAATCAACTGAGGGGAGGTTGTTTGCCAAGAAGGATATATATAAATGATATATTGTATATAGCCTAGTATGAACCACTACACAAATAAGGAATTAAAATATGGTAGTACTTATTTACTTTTCTAAGTAATTGTTCATTTAAGCAATTCCTGCCTTATTTATAGGAAATCTATTTTCTTTCTCTTTGGTCTGCCTCTTCACTAAATTATACAGGGGCCTTAGAGGTTTACAGTCAAAAAAGGAGGGAGGGTCATAGTGAAAAGAAGAAGCTCATGAGTCCACTACTGTCTTTGCTTCCTGCTGCCACAAGGGGAGATGTTAAAGACTCATCCTTCATGCTTCAGTAGATTCAGGGTCCCCTGTTCCAGTGATGCTTATGGAACTAGATCTCCAGTGAAGCCAACTGGGTTCTTCGAGGGAGAAATGTTCTCAATACCTCAGTTTACCGCAGCATGTCCCAAGAATGGAATCTCAGTTCTCTTACACAGGTACCTCACAGGGTATTGGCTGACTCATTCCAGCTGCTTTTGAAACCTGTCAACTCATGCTTCCTGAACCATCATCGATTTTTCCCCCAGAGTAGCATTTCCTTCTAAATTCTCAAATCATAATCTCCCTTCCCCATGGTATTGGAAATAATAGACCACTCTTCCAGTGATGCTGCTTCAGTCATTTCAAAGGGCCCTACATTTACCCCTAAGAGGAAGAGTCTTACTTAAGCTTGGGCATGGGACTACCTCCACTAAAACATTCATGGAGCTATCAACATGAAGATGTGCTTTCAAAATGCCATCTCATGTTAGTAACATCTTATTATCTGGCATTTTGAGGGAAATAGTTTTTTCCACATTTGAAGATTTTCGTAACTTAAGTTTCCAAGATGTATGAGTGAAAATGACAGAGTAAAGACCTTCAAATGTGCCCCTCCATCAAGGCAATGAAAAAAACTGGCAACAATTGTCAGAATCAAACTTTTCCAGAACTGTAACTTGAAGCAACCCTGGACACATTTATACAAAACAAAACAGCTGTATCTCTATAGGAACAGTGAACTTTGTAGTGTTTTTTTAATTTCAGTTCAGTTCAGTTGCTTAGTCGTGTCCAACTCTTTGGACCCCATGAATCACAGCACGCCAGGCCTCCCTGTCCATCACCAACACCTGGTGTTCACTCAGACTCACGTCCATCGAGTCAGTGATGCCATCCAGCCATCTCATCCTCTGCCGTCCTCTTCTCCTCCTGCCCCCAAT
>NW_011494713.1:3437393-3437552 GCF_000754665.1 Bison bison bison
ATGACCACAGGAAAAACCATAGCCTTGACTAGATGAACCTTTGTTGGCAAAGTAATGTCTCTGCTTTTGAATATGCTATCTAGGTTGGACATAACTTTCCTTCCAAGGAGTAAGCATCTTTTAATATCATGGCTGCAGTCACCATCTGCAGTGATTTGA
>NW_011494713.1:3437734-3464577 GCF_000754665.1 Bison bison bison
GGAATGAAAACGGACCTTTTCCAGTCCTGTGGCCACTGCTGAGTTTTCCAAATTTGCTGGCATATTGAGTGCAGCACTTTCACAGCATCATCTTTCAGGATTTGGAATAGCTCAACTGGAATTCCATCACCTCCACTAGCTTTTTTCGTAGTGATGCTTTCTAAGGCCCACTTGACTTCACATTCCAGGATGTCTGGCTCTAGGTCAGTGATCACACCATCGTGATTATCTGGGACATGAAGATCTTTTTGTACAGTTCTGTGTATTCTTGCCACCTCTTCTTGATATCTTCTGCTTCTGTTAGGTCCATACTATTTCTGTCCTTCATCGAGCCCATCTTTGCATGAAATGTTCCCTTGGTATTCCTAATTTTCTTGAAGAGATCTCTAGTCTTTCCCATTCTGTTGTTTTCCTCTATTTCTTTGCATTGATCGCTGAGGAAGGCTTTCTTATCTCTTCTTGCTATTCTTTGGAACTCTACATTCAGATGCTTATATCTTTCCTTTTCTCCTTTGCTTTTTGCTTCTCTTCTTTTCACAGCTATTTGTAAGCCCTCCCCAGACAGCCATTTTGCTTTTTTGCATTTCTTTTCCATGGGGATGGTCTTGATACCTGTCTCCTATACAATTTCACAAACCTCATTCCATAGTTCATCAGGCACTCTATCAGATCTAGGCCCTTAAATCTATTTCTCACTTCCAATTCCCCACCCCCAGCTTAGTGATCACCCGGAAAATAACAGTCCACATTCCTGATACTAGAAAGAGCAGACAGGAGTTCATTCCCAAAGAATTATTATTTCACCTATCCAGTGATTCCCTGTAAGACCTCAATCAAAAGTTTTGTTTTTATTTGGCCTCATTCAAACTTGGGTACCAAAAGCATCTCCTGAGAGAGCATTTGGTAAATATTTTTACAGTACAGCTGCTTGAGGCAGTGGAGAACAGCTGACACAAATAATACACTAACCAAAAAGCTCAAAAGGAAAGAGATGTACATGTGCAAAGCTATGTTAATACTCAAAAAATACCTGAGAAGGCCCACAATACTCACAGACCTTGAGGCTCTGTGAAAATATGAAGTAAAAACTAAGGCAGAGTTACCTACCTAACTGAATATTGACGGCACACTTCAACTCACACAGGGAGTCCCCTGGAGAATGTAATGGTTCCAGACGTTTAGGAAACATTCTGTGAAGTCATTGGCTAAGCACTAAACTAACTCAGCAGAGATTTCAGCAGCTGCAAATGATAAAGAATACAGAATTCAAAAAATTATTTCATAGAAGTACTAAACAATAAATGCCAACAAGAATTATAAATAGCATCAACAACAGACTCTGGAGAGGGGGAGAATCTGAATTTTAAAGTTGCCTTATTATATTATTTTAAATGTCCAGTTGTTAACCAAAATTATTTGACATGTGAAGAAACAAAAAAGTAAAACCCATACAAAGGGAATTAAATCAACTAGTAACAACTGTCCTGGTGGAATCTCAGCCATTGGGTTTCCTAGATAAAGACTTTAAATCAGCTATTTTAAATATACTCAAAGACCATGTCTAAAGAATTAAAGGGAAAGTCTGATGACAATGAGTATATCAATAGAAAATATTCATGTCAGTTAGAAAATACCAATAAAAGGAAGTAAAAAGAAACCAAATAGAAACTATGCAATAGATAAGTATAATAACTGAAATGCAAAATTAACAGCATACTTGACCAGGCAGAAGAAAGGATCAATGAACATGAAGATACATTAACTAAGAGTATCTAGTCTGAGGAAAACAGTGAAAAGAGAATGAAGGAAAATGAACAGAGCCTGAGAAACCTGCCGGGAATCTTAAAGCAGATCAACATACACATAATGGGGGTTACAGAAGGAAAGGAACAGAAAGTATATTTGAAGAACTAACGTCCCATAATTTCTAAAATATGATGAAAAACATTAATCTGTACATCCAAGAAACTCAATAAATTCCAGGTAGTATAAACTCAAACAGATCCATATGTGGATAAATCATCATTCAGTTCTTTAAAGACTAGGACAAAGAGAAATGCTTGAAACCAAAAAGACAGAAACTCATCATCTATAAATGATGTTCATTAAGATTAAATGAGCATCAGAGCTGATTTTGCACCAAAAACTCTGAAGGCCAGAAGTTAGTAGGGTGACATATTCAAAGTACTGACACACACAAAACTCAACCAAAAATTCTAAATCCAGTAAGAACTATCCTTTAAAAATGAAGGTAAAATTAGAAATTATTACTTTACAAGAAACAATAAGAGTCCTGTGAGCTAAATGAAAAGACAATAAAGAGTCAGTCAGTTCAGTTGCTCAGTCGTGTCCGACTCTCTGCGACCGCATGAATTGCAGCACTCCAGGCCTCCCTGTCCATCGCCAACTCCTGGAGTTCACTCAGACTCACGTCCATCGAGTCAGCGATGCAATCCAGCCATCTCATCCTCTGTCGTCCCCTTCTCCTCCTGCCCCCAATCCCTCCCAGCATCAGAGTCTTTTCGCATGAGGTGGCCAAAGTACTGGAGTTTCAGTTTTAGCATCAGTCCTTCCAAAGAACGCCCAGGGGTGATCGCCTTTAGAATGGACTGGTTGGGTCTCCTTGCAGTCCAAGGGACTCTCAAGAGTCTTCTCCAACACCACAGTTCAAAAGCATCAATTCTTCGGTGCTCAGCCTTCTTCACAGTCCAACTCTCACATCCATACATGACTACTGGAAAAACCATAGCCTTGACTAGATGGACCTTTGTTGGCAAAGTAATGTCTCTGCTTTTCAATATGCTATCTAGGAGTAATGTGAATCAATAGAAACAAACAAAGAGCACTGGTAGTTAAGTAAATATTTACTACTAGGTAAATTTAATGGGGCTTCCCTGGTGGCTCAGAAGGCCAATGGGTACATGAAAAGGAGTTCAGCACACTAATCATTAGAGAAATGCAAATCAAAACTACAATGAGATATATCTCACACCTGTCAGAATGGCTATCATCAAAACACCATAAATAACAAAATGTTGGCAAGGATGTGGAGAAAAGGGAACCCTCATACACTGTTGGTGGGAAAGTAAACTGCTGCAGCCACTTTTGAAAACAGTATGGAGGTTCCCCAAAACCTAAAAACAGAGCTATCATATGATCTAGCAATTCCACTCCTGGATATACATCCAGAAAAAATGAAAACACTAATTCAGAAAGATACATGCACTTCAGTGTTCACAGCACTGTCATTTACAATAGCCAAGATACAGAAGCAACATAATTGTTCATCAACTCATGGATGGGTGGTTGAGGCCTTGCAGGATATAAAGGTGCATAGGGTTCTTTAGCCCTTTATAAAATGACATAGCTGTGCATTTAAACTTGGTTTTCTGGAGTTTTTTTTGTATCTTCTTGGTAAACTATCATTTCTTATCACAGAGGAATGCCTCCTCTACAAACCTGATGTTTTTATTCGTACACTGACTGGTAAAAGTGAAAGTGCCTCAGTCGTGTCCGACTCCTTGCGACCCCATGGACTATACAGTCCATGGAATTCTCCAGGCCAGAATGCTGCAGCAGATAGCCTTTCCTTCTCCAGGGATCTTCCCAACCCAGGGATCACACCCAGGTCTCCCGCATTGCAGGCAGATTCTTTACCAGCTGAGCCACAGGGGAAGCCCAAGAATACTGGAGTAGGTAGACTTTCCCTTCTCCAGTGGATCTTCCCCATGAAGTAAAATCTTAATGGGCCCAACATTCTGCTACCTCATGTCTCCTGGGGAAGTTTCCTTTAACTGACTGCCCCTAAATCTGCCAGATTTGTAATTCCCACTAGCCAAGTGGCTGCACTCCCATTCTTCTATAGTTTGTGTCTCTCAAAGAAGACCCAGTGATGTGTCCATCTGTCTGCAGAGTCCAGCAGCTGCCCTTGTCTCTGCTGTCTCTTTGCTCTGGCTGCTTATGCCATTCCTCCACTTTTTTCTCCTAGTTTCCACTTGCCATGGTGATGGGGCCACCACTCTTCCTCTTTGGACACCCAAACTGCCAAGTTGAACTATTCCTGATTTCAGCCACTCTGCTATTCCCTGATATTATCTTTGGGGCCTCGGTCACTTACTTCTTTCTCTAGGAGTTAGGGAAAGCCTTCTATTTCTTGGGCATAGCTTTTAAAAAGTCATTCCATTTGGTTTCTTGAACTTCTAATGATATAGCTCTTTCAATTTTACCATCTCTTGGAGTTTCTAGAAATATCTTCTTTTTGTTTTATTTCAAACCCTTCTCACCTCCAGAGCCCAGAATCCGTATATCCAGAACCAGTGCTCCCTGGCCTTATAACATAGAATGTGAATACTCTGCTCAGGCTGCTATAGCAAAATAGACTCAGTACAAGAAAACAATGAAATGTACTTCTCACAGTTTTAGAACCTGGGAAGTTCAAGATCAGGGTGTCAGCAGTGTTGTGTTCCAGTGAGAGCTCTCTTTCTGGCCTGCAGATTGCTGCCTTTGTGCTGTATTCTTAAAGGGGGTGTGGGAGGATGAGGGGACTGCAATGCTCTGGTGTCTCTTTTTATAAGGGCACCAATCCTATCATGATGGTCCCACATTCATGACCTCATCTAATGTTTACTACCCAAAGATCCCATCTTCAAATACTGTCCCATTGGGAGTTAGGGCTTCAACATAGTAATTTTCAGTTCAGTTCAGTCACTCAGTCATTTCCGATTCTCTGCGACCCCATGGACTGCAGCACATCAGGCTTCCCTGTTCATCACCAACTCCCAGAGCTTGCTCAAACTCATGTCCATCGAGTCAGTGATGCCATCCAACCATCTCATCCTCTGTCGTCCCCTTCTCCTCCTGCCTTCAACCTTTCCTAGCATCAGGGTCTTTTCCAATGAGTCAGCTCTTTGCATCAGGTGGCCAAAGTATGGATGCTTCAGCATCAGTCCTTCTAATGAAAATTTAGGACTGATTTCCTTTAGGATGGACTGGTTGGATCTCCTTGCAGTCCAGGGGACTCTCAACAGTCTTCTCCAACACCAGAGTTCAAAAGCATCAACTCTTCAGTGCTCAGCTTTCTTTATAATCCAACTCTCACATCCATACATGACTACTGTAAAAACCATGGCTTTGATTAGACAGACCTTTGCCAGCAAAGGTCTTTTTAATATGCTGTTTAGGTTGGTCATAACTTTTCTTCCAAGGAGCAAGCATCTTTTAATTTCATGGCTGCAGTCACCACCGACAGTGATTTCAGAGCCCAAGAAAAGTCTGTCACTGTTTCCATTGTTTCCTCATCTATTTGCCATGAAGTGATGGGACCAGATGCCATGATCTTAGTTTTTTGAATGCTGAGTTTTAAGCCAGCTTTTTCACTCTCCTCTTTCACTTTCATAAAGAGGCTCTTTAGTTCTTCTTCACTTTCTGCCATAAGGGTGGTGTCATCTGCATATCTGAGATTATTGATATTTCTCCAGGCAATCTTGATTCCAACTTGTGCTTCATCCAGCCCAGCATTTTGCATGATGTACTCTGCATATAAATTAAGTAAGCAGCGTGACAATATACAGCCTTGACATACTCCTTTCCCAATTTTGAACCAGTCCATTGTTCCATGTTTGGTTCTAACTGTTGCTTCTTGACCACATACAAGTTTCGCAGGAGGCAGGTAAGGTGGTCGTTTGTTGTGATCCACACAATCAAAGGCTTTAGCATAGTCAGTGAAGCAGAAATCTGTCTAATAATGTCTAGTAACTAAATAAGAAACATAGAAGAGGTGTCCGTTTGGAATGTGTGCAGTTTGAAGCATCTCGTGCACATTATTAATTACTGTTTGAAGTTTTGCAGCTTCTTTTTAATGGTGCTTCAGTGATTTCATCTTGTGAAAATGGAGATTTTATATCTGTAAATGATACTAGTTTAGAATAGCTAAATATAGACAATCAACTCCCTATAATTAAAAGAAGTCCATGGACTCCCTAGATGCCATGTATTATCACCATTACTACTTTTTAGTTTTCAGTGAAGTAGGAGGGCATGGTGGTAGCTGTGAGTTACTGGAGACAATTTTGCTGTCCTGGAAAGTTAAATGATGTTCTTATACCTATTTGTTGTTACAGTTTTTAAAATTTCAAATAAAAGACTGCATTGTTGTTGTCTTCTTTGTGGAACCACAAAGCTGAGTATGCTGAAACAGATGCAATAGTACAATTCCTGTCATTTCATTTAACTGATGTGTTTTAAATATATAATAAATTCAAAATAATTACAATGAGCTATTTGTAGTGAGGGATAGAAAACAATATCCAAGACAAGTCTTTCCCTCAAGGTACTTGTCATCTAATTTGAGAAAAAAGAAAATCACACACACATACAGAAATCTAAATGGCATGCACATCCTTTGAAGGAAAAAAGAGATTGTTAGAGCTTTAGGAGTGGAGGTGGCTTTTTGGGAAAGGGTTTAACCTTGAAGGACTGGTAGGATTTAGGCAGGCAGAAAAAAGGAAAAGAAACTCCAGAAGACAGAAAATTCTTCTACACTGTGAGAGAGAGAGATATATATAAAGTGTGTATTAGAGTTTACATTTGACAAAAGCTTCCCTACACATCACATTCTTGGCACAGTCCTGCGAAGTGCATCAGGCAAGTATTAATATTCCCACCTACTGAATAGGACATTTTAAACCAGAAAGCAACTTGAGAGCTTACCAAGTTAGTTACTAATGTGGGGATAGAAATGGAAAATTGTAGTCAGCTGCCTGTTATTTAACATGGCCTCCGGGAGTTGGTGATGGACAGGGAGGCCTGGCGTGCTGCGATTCACGGGGTCACAAAGAGTCAGACACGACTGATCGACTGAACTGAACTGAACAAGCTAAAAACGGTTTTTACAACTTTGCTGCTGCTGCTAAGTCACTTCAGTCGTGTCCGATTCTGTGCGACCCCATAGACAGCAGCCCATCAGGCTCCCCCACCCCTGGGATTCTCCAGGCAAGAACACTGGAGTGGGTTGCCATTTCCTTCTCCAATGCATGAAAGTGAAAAGTGAAAGTGAAGTCGCTCATTCACGTCCAACTCTTCTCGACCCCATGGACTGCAGCCTACCAGGCTCCTCCATCCATGGGATTTGCCAGGCAAGAGTACTGGAGTGGGGTGCCATTGCCTTCTCCGTTTTACAACTTTAAATGGTTATAATTTAAATGGTTGTATAAAAGTATAAAAACCTGTATTATACCTTTGCTATTTTTCCTCTTAGCCTGTGATCAAATACAAATTAAATCTCACAAAGCCTAAACTATTTACAATGTGGCCTTTTAAGAAAGTGTGTTGACCACTGATTTAGGATTTTCATAATCAAATAAAACATTTTTAGGTTATTGTAATGAAATTAAGATATGGAATTATTACGATATACTTAAGTATGTGTCATGCTGTAAATATAGTTTTGTATCTCTCTCTTTCCATCTGAACTTGTACCATGTTCTTATTCATTATTTTTTCAAGAACATTGTTTTGATGCTTGCTATTCCATTATAGAAATTTGATATTATTTATTTCAATATTATCCTATTGTTGAACATAGAGAACATACAGATTGCTTCTGATTTCACTCATGAAAAATATAACAGTAAAAAATACCCTTGCATGTTTATATTTTATTATTTAATTTGTATAAAGCCCTAGAAACAAAATTTCTAGTTCAAAAGTTACAAAATGAACAGCTTAAAGGATCTCAAGTGAATATTACTATGTTGCCCTCAGAAAGGCTATACATTTTATTCTTCTAATAGTGATATATGAAGGTCCTGAGTTTGCCGCACCTTTGGACTCCAGTGCTCTCAAATATTTAGCCAACATTATGTCAAGAGTGTCTTATTTTAATTTGTTTTGCTGATGATTCTTGGCATTAATTTTTTAATACTGTTACTGGCCCTTTGTATTTCTTGATTTGTTTTTATTTTGTGTGTGTATATGTATGGATTTTTTTGGCCCCTTTAACTATTCAAACATACACCTATTTCATAGATTTGCATTTTTCAAAAAATGTTAGGCAAACTAGTATATATAATAGAGTGGACAAACAATAAGGTCCTACTGAATAGCACAGGGAACCAGATTCAATATCCTGTGATAAACTATTTATGGAAAAGAATATGGAAAAGAATAAGTCACTTTGCTATACACTAGAGATTAACACACTGTAAATCAACTGTACTTCAATAAAATATTTTTTTTAATGTTAGGGTATTAATGCTTGTTCTTTAAAATATTTTGTAGGTATTTGTCCAAGTATATCATTTATGAAAAGTTTTTCAGTTAATTCTCTTGGGTTTTCTTCATATATTGAGTATATTTTAAGGTAGAATATATGAGGATATTGGAGAAGGCAATGGCACCCCACTCCAGTACTCTTGCCTAGAAAATCCCGTGGATGGAGGAGCCTAGTAGGCTGCAGTCCATGGGTCGCTAAGAGTTGGACACGACTGAGCAACTTCACTTTCACTTTTCACTTTCATGCATTGGAGAAGGAAATGGCAACCCACTCCAGTGTTCTTGCCTGGAGAATCCCAGGGACGGGGGAGCCTGATGGGCTGCTGTCTATGGGGTCGCACAGAGTCGGACACGACTGAAGCAACTTAGCATAGCATAGCATATGAGGATATATAAAGTATACATGGTTTTAGATATGTCAAAATGATAAAAACATAAATCTCTTAAACTTGAAAATCTCTAATTAAAGATAATATGTGAGATAATCATTTATCAATTCAAGAGTCACAGACAAAGCTCTTACAGAACTCACATGCTCTAAGGGGGCATTTAAGTTGTGATCCACTGATATTCCAGAACAAAGAAAATGATTGTACTTAGTTTCTGCCTGTGGAACTGTGTGTTTAATTAGATATAGGGTCCAGGAATGGATCTCAATGCGGAAAAAAACTGGGCCATACTGGAGAGACATGAAATCAAACTACTCAGGTATTTTTCACTCATTTACCATAGAGGTATTTACTGCACACACATAGCCCTGTGCTTGCACATTAGTATGCTCACAACACCCTGGTGGGTTTACAAAATTGGTATGCTGCCCCTGCTGTTTACCATGCTCATGCTAGTGTTAGTCACTCAGTCATGTCCGACCCTTTGTGACTCCATGGACTGCAGCCCGCCAGGCTCCTCTGTCCATGGAATTCTCCAGGCAAGAATACTGGAGTGGGTAGCCATTCCCTTGTCCAGGGGATCTTTGTGAACCAGGGATTGAAACCCAGCCTCCTGCACTGTGGGCAGATTCTTTATTCTCTGAGCCACCAGGGAAGCCCTTCTTTCTAGTTATACTTCCATCCATGGTCTCCATCATTTATGCAGCAAGTGGTAGGTGGAGTAAACTTCTGAGTCCTGCAAACTCTTATATGAGAAAAATCAAAGTAAATAGAAAGAAAGATATAATAAATTTACAGTGGTTCTGTGGGTAAAGAATCCGCCTGCAATGCAGAAGATGCAGAAGATATGGGTTCAATTCCTGGGTCGGGAAGATACCCTGGAGGATAGCATGGCAACTTGCTCCAGTATTCTTGCTTGGAGAATCCCATGGAGAGAGGAGCCTGATGAGCTTTAGTCCATAGGGTCACAAAGAGTTGGACATGACTGAAGTGACTGAGCATGCATGCACACAATTATAGCTCTGAAGCCTCATTTTAATTTAGGCCCAACTTGTTATTTATGTTTAAGCCCTATTACAGATGGAAATTCTCTTTCTGCATTTCTTTTTGTCTTTCATCTGTGAATATCTGGATAAAGACTGCAGTTATGATCCCTTTGATGAACTTGTTATACATTCTTGAATTTCACTTGTAACTATCTTAGTAACATATAATGAAGAAAAAAGTGAATATGGGGTATGCTGGGGCTAACGATAAGCCACTGTTAGATTTTTACTACTGATTTTGTCTCTGGGATAAAGTAGCTTCCTTGGGTGATGGAGAACTAAGAAAAGGGTGATTCAGCTAGAACCACAGTTTCCTTGGGTTACGGACAGTGCTGAGCTTTGAAGCTGCCATCAATTCCCTAATTAGGAAATCATCTTCATTTTAGACAGAGGTTGTGTCTCTCATTACCCAGCAGAAGCTCCAAAGAGCTTCATAAGGATAGAACGTTGCCAACAGGCAGAATTGAAGACACTTTTTTTTTTTCATTGTGGCTTGTCTCCAAAGGCCAAGATCACACTAATTAAAGCACAGAGGAGAGAATAACCCCTGACTCTAGAGCTTATTATGCTGCATTTTCAGTTTCCTTATGATACTGAGATTTTAGGCAGTGTGTGTTTCCTGGAAACTATGGCAACATCCCCATTTTTGTTGGCTTTCCAGGAACTCTCAAAGTATTTCAGGCCTCCTTGTTATCTTGCATTTATATTGGCTTGGACAGAAAGTTCATTCAGGTTTTTCTGTAAGATGCAATGGAAAAATCCAAACCAACTTTCTGGCCAACCCAATATTTTAGTCCCATCTTGTTGATTCAAATGTTCATTCAAAACAAGTACACTGTATTGTTTATTGCACCCAAGCCAGTACTTCAGTAGTTTAATTTACAGAGCGGTGACTGAGTAGATAAATGTATGTCAGGCACTCAGGAACATCAGTGCCTCATTGTTTTACTACAACTCTTGGAGCCATGATACCTCTTGAGCAGAGCCTGGCTAATTTTAGCAGGATTTACTCAATGATGAGAGAAAAGAATGTTTTGTTCTAAAAGTGATAGTGATGGGAACTTCCAGTGGCCATTAAATAATGTGAGAGAAAAGTGTTACAGCAGTATAAAACCTGTCCTTTCATTGCATTTCTCACATTAGCGAATTTGTTTTCCTAGAAGCACCAGTCTTGTGCTCATGAAAACCCTCAGCAGAAATCTGTCTGCACTCTCTGGGGGCAATAATGAGGTTTTTATGTTGACATCTAGGTTAGGCCCAGAAATGAATAAGAACAGTTATACGAAAACAGAATCATGTCTATTCATTCACTAATAGACTATCGGGAATGAGAGGCAGATTCAGTTCAGTTCAGTTCAGTTGCTCAGTTGTGTCCGACTCTTTGCAACCCCATGAACCACAGCACGCCAGGCTTCCCTGTCCATCACCAACTCCCGGAGTTTACCCACATTCATGTCCATTGAGTCGGTCATGCCATCCAACCATTTCATCCTGTCGTCCCCTTCTCCTCCTGCCTTCAATCTTTCACAGTATCAGGGTCTTTTCAAATGAGTCAGCTCTTCACATCAGCTGGCCAAAGTATTAGAGTTTCAGCTTCAACATCAGTCCTACCAATGAACACCCAGGACTGATCTCCTTTAAGATGGACTGGGTGGATCTCTTTGCAGTCCAAGGGACTCTCAAGAGTCTTCTCCAACACCACAGTTCAAAAGGATTAATTCTTCGGCGCTCAGCTTTCTTTATAGTCCAACTCTCACATCCATACATGACTACTGGAAAAACCATAGCCTTGACTAGATGGACCGTTGTTGGCAAAGTAATGTCTCTGCTTTTTAATATGCTATCTAGGTTGGTCATAACTTTCCTTCCAAGGAGTAAGCGTCTTTTAATTTCATGGCTGCAGTCACCAAATGCAGTGATTTTGGAGCCCAGAAAAATAAAGTTTGACACTGTTTCCACTGTTTCCCCATCTATTTGCCATGAAGTGATGGGACCAGATGTCATGATCTTAGTTCTCTGAAAACTGAGTTTTAAGCCAACTTTTTCACTCTCCTCTTTCACTTTCATCAACAGGCTCTTTAGTTCTTCTTCACTTTCTGCCATAAGGGTGGTGTCATAGAAAATGAAAAATCTTTATTTCTAGAAAAAAAAAAACCAGAAGGAATATCTTTGCAACTCTGGGTAGACAGAGACTTCCTAGGCGGGTCACAAAAATATAAACCATAAAATAAAACATTAAGTTGGATTTAATCAAAACTAAAACCATGGGCTCTTCAAAAGACACCATTAAGAAAAGGAAAAGGCAAAGCATAGCATGGGAGAAAATTTCAAAGTATATAGATGACAGAAGACCTGTTTCTAGAATATATGAGGAATGCTTACAACTTATTAGGATGGCAGCTCAATAAAAAATGGGCACATAATTTGAACAGACATTCCCTTCAAGAAGATACAAGAATAGGCTAAGCATATGAAAAGTGTACATCAGCAGCCATCAGGGAAATGTAAATTAAGATCACAGTGGGATATGAGTACACACTTACTCTTTACACTTTGAGCAAATTTGAGTAAATCACTGTGATGTAAACTTGCTGACACAGTCTTCTTTGTAAACTTTTCAAAATTTCCTTATGACTTCCTTAGGAATAAGAAGCCTTGAGTAAATACTCATGTGAAAACTCAGAAGTTCTTGCAGGGCTGTGTTTGTTTAGGAGAGTTCCTAAACCTACTAATTGGTCCCTCAGTGGTATGCCATTACTTGGATATCTAGTTCCATCTTAATAGGCTTATCAGATCTTTCTGGGGCAGAGTAACTTCAGAGTTAAGTCAAGCTCTGAGGAAGGGTCTTGTACCTGCAAGGAGAGTCCTTGCGGGTCGATTACAACAGGCTTCCAACAAAAGCCTCTCCCATTTACTGGATGAAAAAGATAAGGGGTAGTGCTCATTCCCTGTTATAGGAAGTTGGGTCTATTTAGGATGTAGTGGCAAAGGATAATTTCTCATTACTCATTATGCTTGTCATTGTCTATCACAAGATTTCCCAAAGTATGTTCCCAAGAGCACTAATTCTGTGGATAGCCCACAGAAATTGAAAAAAAAAAAAAAAACCCAAACCTAAAAGCTTCCATAGTCAAATACATTTAGGAAATATTAAACAAGTATAAACGGCATTCTTTGTCTTAGAAGGGATATATGGTAGGACTCTTTTCCAAATGTATTTGTATTTTAGAAACATATTTCATCACAATAGTATCTTTCACTCTTTTGAGAAACATGCTCTAACAAGATTATCTCTGATTTTTAAAATCCTTGAGCAGCCACAAAGCAAGCTGATCTTTCTAAAAAGTCGTGCTGATAGCTATAAGCAAGCTCTCCTTACCTACCAATTCACTGGCTCTCAAAGGCTGCTCTGTTATCTCCAATTCCTCATTAGCTGTTTCTGGACACTAAAACTGAAAAGAAATGCCTCCTATTTCTTTCTGCTCCTCTCTTTCCCCTAATTCTTCAAAAAAAAAAAAAAATTAGAGACAGATTATATAACCTTTGCCTTCCCCTGAGTATATTGCTAGAAATATTCAAAAGCATTCCTAAGTACTTTGTGAGGTACTTTAAACACTTGAAAATACAAAAGGCAACTCAATAGGGCTCCTTTAGTAATCTTTTTATAAGCTTAAGATGAGAATGATTTCTCAACAAACAGACTATAAAGTCTAGAAATAAACTCCAATATGTACAGGAATTTAGTATATGCTAAAGGTGGTATTTAAATCCATGAATAACAGTGTAGAAATAAACTAGGTAGAAAGTCAGAAAACAATAAAGTTGAACCTACAATTCACATCTGACACAAAATAAATTCCAGATGAACCCATTTTAATATGAAAAATAAAACTGTGAAAAAGACTAAAAAAGTAAGCATTTCTGTGGCCTGAGCTGACGTAATATATGCTCAGCAGTGTCCTTATAAGTGACAGGTCACAATGAAATTGTAGAAACTCTGGTAGGAAAAGCAGGATCCAACCCTTCCCCTCAGGCTGAGATATGGTTTGATTTGGCAGAAGAGAAAAAAACTAAACGATGTTTGATATTTTCACTTTGTCATGACAATGAGAAGCTATTAAGTTAATCATATGATCAAGTGTGGCATATCTAGAGGACAGTAGGAGCCCTGATGGAGATTAAAGGGAAAGATGTTTGGATATGTAAGGGGCCAGACTGTAGCGGATTTGGGATGCCCAGATGAAGAGACTACCTTGGATTCTCTTTTTATTGGGAGAACCCCTCTAGGGGTTGATGAGCTAGGGTGCAGGCTTTCTCAACCTCAGGACTACTGATATTTTCGACCAGATTATTTTTTTGTTAACGGTGGCTGACCCTGTACATCCTAGGATGTTTAGCAGCATCCCTGGCCCCTACCTACTACATACTAGCAGGATCTCCCACTTTTTGAAGTGTGACAACCAAAAATATCTCCAAATATTGCCAAATGTTTCCTGGAGAACAAAATGATCACTAATTCAGAACCACTGAGCTCCAGAATGACAGAATAACTGGCATTTTAGAAGGACTGTCCAGCTGTATTTGTATTGGGTTGGCCAAAAAGGTCATTTGGATTTTTCCATAATATCTAACAAAAACCTGAACAAACTTTTTGGTCAACCCAATAGAATGAAGAGAGAGACCAGCAGGACAGGAGCCTGAGAGAATGTATCAGAGGCTGGGCATGGTATATTGTTACAGTAAGGGCCCCAAATAAAGTATATCTTCCTGTACCCATGACCTTGTATAATTTCCTCCTCTACTGACTTAGGGCTTGGCCACGTGACTAGTTTTGATCGATGGAATATCAACAAACATGATACAAGCTGAGGCTTGAAAAGCGTTTGTGCATTGGGACTTAACCCTCTTGAGACACTGCCACCATGTGACAAAGCTAGTGCCAGCCTCCTGAAGACGTATGCCCAGCTAACAGCCAGCACCAACTTCAGACATATGAATGACGCACTCTAAGACCATGCAGCCATGATAAACCTACCATGACTACATGATTCTAGGCAGGCCAGCAGAAAAACCACCTACACTGGAGCCCTGCTCAAGTTGAGGGCAATGAAATTATGAACAAATAAAATGGCTGATATTTTAAATCACTAGGTGTTTGCTGTGCTGTTATGTAGTGAGAGATAATTGTTACAGTAGGTCTGGAATAGATTTGAATCAGTGGAAATGAGACGACGTACACAGACATTTGTAATAATCCATGTTTCTTAATGACTTTTCAACGAAGGGGTTAACTGGAAAGACAGAGCAGGACAAACAATACAGGAATTCAGAATTGAGTGCAAAGATCAGAGTGAGTTAAGGAAGGAAGTTGCATGAGCAGTCTTTAAAAAAGACTTCTGCCTAAGCAGTAAAAAATATCATTAACTTATTTATTTTGAAAAATACAGATATTTATTAATTGTTAACAAAATAATGATAATATTTCAAACATTCAACTTAGGTATATTTATAAAGCTTTAAAGGCATTACCAAGCTAGCCATTTCTTAATAGGGAAAAAAAAATATCAACCTTTAGAATAAGCAAGAAAGCACATAAACTCAAAATCAGTAACAATCTATATTGAACTAATAATAAAACTCATTTCAGTGTACTACCACCTACTTGTATAGAACTATATTCACTTAGTAATTAGATTGCTAAGGCCAGGGCTTCTAATGGAATGCCTCTCAGGTGGCACTAGTGGTTAAGAATCTGCCTGCCAATGCAGGAGACTTAAGAGATGCAGGTTCTATCCCTGGGTCAGAAAGATCCCCTGGAGGAGGGCATGGCCACCCACTCCAGTATTCTTGCCTGGAGAATCCCATGGACAGAGGAGCCTGGCAGGCTACATTCTATAGGGTCGCAAAGAGTTGGACATGACTGAAGCAACACATGCACACGTAATTTACCAGTTAAATTTATAGATGGTAATTACAGCTTGACAGATGTTGTGAGTTGACTTTATCTATTGTACTATTCAAGAAGAAACAGTTCCTCAGATGCTTAGCACTTAGCTTTCTGTTTAAGAACATCTGCTTAAGGAAGTGTGTCTGTCAAATCTTCTATTTGTATTATAATGAAAACAATCAACGTGATAAGAATAAAGAGAATCCAGAATGAAAAGAAGAGAAATTAAAAGGAAGAGGAACCAGAGATCAAATTGCCAACATCCACTGGATCATCGAGAAAGCAAGAGAATCCAGAAAAACATCTACTTCTGCTTTACTGACCAAGCCAAAGCCTTTGACTGTGTGGATCACAACAAACTGTGGAAAATTCTTCAAAGGATAGGAATACCAGACCACCTGACCTGACTCCTGAGAAATCTGTATGCAGGTCAAGAAGCAACAGTTAGAACTGGACATGGAACAACACTGGTTCCAAATCAGGAAAGGAGTACATCAAGGCTGTATATTGTCACCCTGCTTATTTAACTTACATGCAGAGTACATCATGAGAAATGCTGGGTTGGATGAAGCACAAGCTGAAATCAAGACTGCCTGGAGAAATATCAATGACCTCAGATATGCAGATGACACCACCCTTATGGCAGAAAGTGAAGAACTAAAGAGCCTCTTGATGAAAGTGAAAGAGGAGAGTGAGAAAGTTGGCTTAAAGCTCAACATTCAGAAAACTAAGATCATGGCATCCGGTCCCATCACTTCATGGCAAATAGATGGGGAAACAGTGGAAATAGTGACAGACTTTATTTTTCTGGGCTCCAAAATCACTGCTTTTGGTGACTGCAGCCATGAAATTAAAAGACGCTTACTCCTTGGAAGAAAAGTTATGACCAACCTAGACAGCATATTAAAAAGCAGAGACATTACTTTGCCAAAAAAGGTCTGTCTAGTCAAAGCTATGGTGTTTCCAGTAGCTCTCACATCCATATATGGATGTGAGAGTTGGACTGTGAAGAAAGCTGAGCACTGAAGAATTGATGCTTTTGAACTGTGGTGTTGGAGAAGAATCTTGAGAGTCCCTTGGACTGCAAGGAAATCCAACCAGTCCATCCTAAAGGACACCAGTCCTAAATATTCATTGGAAGGACTGATGTTGAAGCTGAAACTCCAATATTTTGGCCACCTGATTCGAAGAACAGACTCATTGAAAAAGGCCCTGATGCTGGGAAAGATTGAAGGCAGGAGGAGAAGGGGACGACAGAGGATCAGATGGCTATGGCATCACTGACTCAATGGACACGAGTTTGAGTAAACTCCAGGAATTAGTGATGGACAGGGAAGCCTGGCATCCTGCAGTCCATGGGGTCACAAAGAGTTGGACATGACTGAGTGACTGAACTGAACTGAGAATGAAAAGAAATGAAATACAGAGTCATAACTAAAAGAAGTGAAAATAAATAAAAGAACGTCTTAAGAGTGGAGGGACTTTATATGAATAAAGTAAAAATTATCCAAATGCATTTTCACAGGCTGTGAGAATCATCAAAGTACACATACACATAAGTCATATGACAAAGTGAGGGTCTCTCAGAAATAAGACAAGATTTTTTTTTTAAGGATAAAAATAGATGAATTTTAAAGATCTGATAACCGGGAAGCATGCATGCATGCATGCCAAGTCGCTTCAGTCGTGTCGACTCTGTGCGACCCCATAGACGGTAGCCCACCAGGCTCCTCTGTCCCCGGGATTCTCTAGCCAAGAATACTGAAGTGGGTTGCCATTTCCTTCTCCACAACCAGGAAGCAGCCAATATCAAAGACACAATGGCACTGTTGAAATAAATGTTTAAGATCAAAGGATAAAATACAACTGCCTAATTTCCATAAGATTTGTTTAAAGAAAAAAAAAGCTATCAATACCTCAGTCCTTGTTTAAATATTGCTGCCTGAAAGATTTTGATTAATTTTCTCTCAGGCTGAGGAGACAAGGACTGAGAAAAATTACTTGGATTTGAGGATCTGGAAGATCTATGTGATTCCTAATGTGCATTAACTAGTTGGACCTCGACGTTGGACCGACATGCATTAAAGAAAGGCCATGGGACTTCCTGGTGGCCCCGTGGTTGAGAATCTGCCTGCCAAGGCAGGGAACACGGGTTCCATGCCTGGTCCAGGAAGATCCCACATGCCCAGGGCAACTAAGCCCCCATCCTAGAGCCCGTTCTCCGAAGAAGAGAAGCCAGGGCAATGAGAAACCCGCATCTCCTGGCAAGTATAGAAAGCCAGCACACAGCAACGAAGACCCAATGCAGTCAAAAATAAATGTTTTTTAAAAAGAAAGCCCGTAATATCAGAAAACGGGGTCTTCTGGTAAATCTCACACTTTGGTTTGGGATATACAGATGTTTACCGATTTTCCAGAATCAGAAAATAACACGACACACATAATGTTAACTAATTTGCAACCCTACCCCTAACCTTCCTTTCCTCTTTCTATCCAGTAGTTAGTTCCTCATACCAGCGCTCGATTTACCCGAGCAAACACTGTTTACACCAAGGGCCTGGCAACGCTACTGCCTCCCCACAGTTCCAACCGGGTCCCCCAACTCCAGAAGCCCCAAACCCAGGCTCCAGAGCCCTACACGCGAAAGCGTGGGAACTGGAGCCAGTCGCTCCTCCTCCTGGCGGGGCGGAGCCGGGCGCCTCCGGGCCAGTGCGTGCGGCCGCGCAGGGCTGTCAGTCGCGGCAGGCGCTGCTGAGCGGGCCGAGGGTGGCCAGAGGCGCGTTCGCAGGGCTCTGGGACTGCCAGAGCCGGCACAGGTCGGCGCGAGAAGCCGCGTCGGAGCGCACAGTACCGCCCCACTCAGGCGCTTCGCCCCGCCCCGACGTCCGCGCCAGTGGCCTAACCTGCCCGACTCGCCGAACTTGCCTCAGCTCCCAGCGGCAGCAGGTGGCCCCGGACTCCCCGCCGTCGCCGCAGTCGTGGTGGGCCACGCGCCCCGGAGCCCTCGCGAGCGGGATGGAGGCGGACGGGGACCTGGAGGAGCTAGCCCGGCTACGCTCCGTCTTTGCCGCCTGCGACGCGAACCGCTCCGGGCGCCTGGAGCGTGAGGAGTTCCGCGCGTTGTGCGCGGAGTTGCGCGTGCGGCCGGCCGACGCCGAGGCCGTGTTCCAGCGGCTTGACGCCGACCGCGACGGCGCCATCACCTTCCAGGAGTTCGCGCGCGGCTTTCGCGGGGCCCGCCGGGGGGGTCCGCGCCGGGGCTGGGGGCCGCGAGAGCCCGCGCCCGCCGCGGCCCAGGTGGGGTCCGACTCCGGGTCTGGCGAGGAGGACGAGGGCGACGAGGACGCGGCAGCGGCTCTGGCCGCTCCCTGGGACCCGGCGAGCTCCGGCCAGGCTTGGCAGGACTTCCAGGCGAGACTCGGGGACGAGGTCAAGTTCATCCCCAGGTACGAGTGTGGTTTGGAGGGCGGGAGGTGGTGGTGTTGTTTCCTGTCCTTCCCGGGACCCTGCCATCTCTCCCCCTTACCTTCGGAGTGTGCAGACCCCGTGGATCCTGTCTCTCCCTTGTCTTCATTTATTGATTCACTTGAACTTTTCCCAGATGAGACCCTTTAAGGAACGAGAATCCTCTCAGCTGCAAAGGGCACTTTGTTAGTTACACAGGCCAGAGTGAAACCCGCAGCGCCTGGAGATTCTTCCAGGACACTGGTTTAGGAGTGCTCCCCAAACCTCGGCGACTTGATTATATCGTCTCCTACTCCTGGCCTCCAGGCTGCACTCGCAGCGGCAGCCCCGAGCGGTGACCCGGGCCGCTAGCCAATTTGGCATTCTCTATAGTAGTTTTTGGTATTTTCTCCTACTACGTAGAAAACAAAACCTTGCTGTGCATTTATTTTGCGGCACACAAATATTCATCACTGCTACGTGCTGAGCATTTTACAAGGTTGTTTAATTCAGAGCAACTTTGGGGGTGGACTTTCTTATCTTTGATTGATGGAGCAATTTCGACCTAAAGACGTTAAGGGACTTGTCCAGTTGCTGAAAGAGCAGTATTTGATCCCAGATGTTGTGAACTGAAAAACTCTCACTTTTTATACCACAGAATAAAATGATAAAAATCACACAATAAACTACTCTTGTGGCTCTGACAGAAATAGCATAGGATCAAGTTACTTTTCAGGCAAAAGGGGGATGCCTGCAGGTTCAGGACTTGGTGGGAAAGATACTCAAGTTTTATTGAGATTAATTTACATCTGTCTCTGCTTCTAGTCATTGTATGTCTTGAGCCATTCGCACATCTTCCTCGGGCGCCACAAACATCTTAATGCTATGTTTTTCTGCTCTCTGGAATTGTATGGGTCTCTGGCTGTCGTTGTTGGGAATATCTGAAAGGCATCATTTGGTTGGCAGTTCACATATCTGAGACAGAAGACTGAGAAAAGGAAATAGCTCTGGAAGGCAGCAGTGACCTGGCTCACCCATTCACAGCTTACACCTACAGGGCTAGGAGTTCTCACTTCCTCCACCGCCCAGCTTCTTCTCCCTCCAGTTTGAAAAGTTCAGGGAGTACTGGGCATGGAAAGTGACTCACTGCAGTATAAGAGGAATTGTGTAGAGAAAGTGGGTGTGATACCCATCTTTCCTATTATGTACAAATGAGTGAAAATGCAGTGTCTCCATCAGGGAAGTTAAAAAAAAAAAACACTTTAAAAAAAAAATATATATATATATATACACTTTGAATCAGCTTCCATCTGTAACTTGGTTTGGGTCCAGCTAGGTAAAAAAGGTAACAATATTAAGAATAAGAAAAGGTACACCCGCACCATATTTTATACACACACGCACACACAAAACTACTTTTCAGAGTTGTCAAGTCTCAGCAGCAGATATTTGACTCAGCCTCTAAATGATCAAAATAATCTTGTTAAGATCAGCGTGCAACCTGGCCTTAATATTATTGATGGCATTATTCTTATCACTGTGCCTTTCCAATTCTTGAGAACCTATTAAATTTAATGGCACCAGTGTCACCTGATAGACTTGTGTCCTAAGCCCCACCCTTGCCTTCTGAGAGATTAACAAATACAATATTTGCCTTCCTGTACTTGTTGAAGAACTAAACTGAGTCGCTTCATCTGATTGTTTCTATGGCAGCCATTAGCTGTTTGGGTAAATTGGGTTCCTTCTATTCCACTTCCTCATATAGCTGTTCACCTTCTCTTTCTCCCACTCAAATTTGATAAAAATCTGTTGTTATTGACAATGCCGTTGTCATTATTTTAATTCTGCAAACATTATTGAGTGCCTCCTTTGTGCCAACCACTGTCCTAGGTACTGTCCTAGGTCCCTGGAGACAAAGAGCAGGAGACCGTGGTTCATGCCCTCAAGAAGTTCATAGTGTGAGTAAAATATTTCTCAAAAATTTCCTTAGAGGGCATGTAAAAGCAGAAAAATTATTTGCAGTAAACTCCACGTATTGTGGGCTTCCCTGGTGGCTCAGTGGTTAAGAATCTGTCTGCAGTGTAGGAGTTGCACAAGACTGGGGTTGGATCCCTGGGTTGGGAATATCCCCTGGAGGAGGGCATGGCAACCATTCAAATATTATTGCCTAGAGAATCCCATGGACAGAGGAGCCTGGCGGGCTACAGTCCAAAGCGTTACAAAGAGTCAGACATGACTGAAGCGACTTAGCATGCCATGAATTGTGGGCATAGCCCAACAGACTGCCAGCAAGCAGGAACTTTCTCTGAAGTTTTGAATTTTTATCTCAAAAAAATAAGTCATGTATTTGTTCATTTTACTGTATAATATCTTGCGAATTGGTTTAACGTAATATTATTTTAATATTTATATTAAATTTTATATTTAAAATATAAAATATTATATTTTCTTCCAGAGAAAAAACTGTCTCTCTGGGAAGGTGTGCCATTTCACCTGGTGCCTTAATTTCTCACCTGGTGCCTTAATTTCCCACCTGGCACTCCACCTTCCTGCGGATAGCACCCTGTCCCATGCCTGTCTTTGGGGACTATTCATGTACAATTTGAGGAGAACAGATATCAGATATAGGAATGTTTGGTTCCTATAGAGGCAAAACTGGGAGTGATTGGTTTGGTTCCTATAGAGGCAAAACTGGTGGTGGTGATTTCCATTTCAAAGATCATTCAAGCTCTTAGACGAAAATGTTAAGCAAATTTGGGTTAAACTCCTCAGTCATTGATAATTGTGATATTAGAGAAAAATAATTTGTACTGTGAAAGAATAAAAATAGTCTCTGAGATATGTGTTAATACCCTCATAAGTTGGTTTTCCCTTAGAAAACTGAGGGAGTCTTTGCCTTCAAGCCTGGGGAGGGAAGCATCCCAAGTAGCCGCGTGACCTGCTCACCTGAGGTGGACATGTGTAAATGGTCCAGAGGGTCAGAATGGGCCATTGCCACTTCCTGGTAAGCTGGAACAAGGTCAGCCGGCAGGTGAAACCAGAATGGGCAAGGCAGTATAGTTATGTAAGAGAATTCCAGAAGGAAGGTTGCATCAGGCCAAGAAAAATTCATGAAGTGGGGAGAGAATGTCTGGGGAGAAACAGAGACCAGACTTGTAACCACCTAGTGGAGCCCATTTCTGGGGCCCCAGGCATTATCTTGGTGAAAGGAAGGTTTTTACACAGTGGGTACTCAGTAAATATTTGTTCAGTGTTCTTTGATTCCTTGCTTCATATCCTGAGAATGCAGTTAGTTCGTGCTGTATGCATTCTCTTCATTTCTTTTGTTGGTTCCCTCCCTTTGTTTGCAAGTTCCTGATGAGAGCTCATGTGTCCTGAGATTAGCAAGGAGAGAAGGATACAAGGTGTGTGTGTGTGTATGCATGCATTGACCATTTGACCGAGGAGGGGGCATGGCAGGAATTCATCTCTCTTGTCTAGTCAGAGCCAGAACTTTTCAGAGTGTTCTCAGTCCCATCTGTAGAAATTCTGAGTTTCATTTATGGACTGATTAACTTTAATAATTTAGAACCCCACATTCTCATAAACAGAAGTACAAGGGTCCAGCCGGCACCAAAACCATAATGGACTTGTGAACGGGCATGAGTTTTGCCACGGTATTTAGAGCAGACCCAGAGTGGGTGCCTCTGGTGTAATAAGGGTTCGCACAGCTGATGACCTGCCAGACAGGGTTAGGGTAGGATTTGTTCAGGCACCAAAATTAGACCCACGTGGTCAGTTGTTTCACATGGTCTGTGCCCTTTCTGTGTGCAGTGTTGAAGAAGTCTTTTGTTGAATGGCTTAGAAACAAGAAATTTAATTGAGAAGAACCAGAACTACCCACATGTGAACTGTCATGTGGATCATCAAAACAGTTTGCTTCAGCATGTCTGTATAACTATGAGGATGACAGCTAAAATGGAGTGGAAATACAACGGCTGACACCAATCCCACTTAACTTGTAGGACGAAGCTACAGTAAGCAGAGGCATAGTTTCCTTTACATTTCCCTTTCTTGGGGTCCACTTTGGGCTCTGATCATCTTCATTTGTAACAGTGCAGTTGCTTCCTAAGCCCACTTCACCGCTTCAAGATGTGGTGCTTGGAAAGATGGAAAAGGGAGAGGAGAGAGGGATGCACAGAGAGAGGTAAACACAGGGAGAGGGCTGGAGACCCAGCATGAGGAGAGCAGGGTGAGAGGAGGCAGAAGACCAGCAGGCAGATGGAGAGACACTGATGATTGATTAGGTAGTGCCTCAGTTTCCCCTCTCTGCCCACTCAGTGTGGTTCTGGCCCTGAGCCAGCTTGAGGTGCCAGAGTTAAATTAGCTCTTCTCTGCTTGAGCACAGCTCTTAAAAGTATCTTCCATATGTGAGCATCTGGTGCTTTGGATGGTGTTTGTAGTGTTTAAAGATAAACATATTTGTCACTCATGTGACCAGTCATGTCCGGTGTTCATCCAGAAATAAAGATTTGCTCTAACCTTGAGGTACCAGAGTGGGTTGGACCTCAGTCCTGGAAGACGTTCAGAGATGTGTTTGACTGTGTGTGATACTTACCTTTGGCACTAACTTTGGGGCCTATCAGTGCTAGCCACAAGCTTTCCAGAGATTTTCTGACTTTTCTTAATTCAGACCTGGGAGTTTGTGTGTGTGTGTGTGTGTGTGTGTGTGTGTGTGTGTGTATAGTGTTGTTGCTGTTTAGACACTAAGTCATATCTGATTCTTTTGAGACCCCATGGTCTGTAGCCCTGCCAGGCTCCTCTGTCCATGGGGTTTCCCAGATGAGAATACTGGGGTGAGTTTTCGTTTCCTTCTCCAGGGATCTTCCCAACTCAGGGATCAAACTGGCATCTCCTGCATTGACAGGCAGATTCTTTGCCTCTGAGCCACCTGGGAAGCCCACGTGTGTGTATGTGTGTGTGTGTATAATACATACATTTTATATATTTTTATGTGTCTGTATATCTCTATATAGATTATATATGTCTTTATTTCTAACTGTTGCTTGTCTGTTGCTTTTTGTTTTTTCTTTTCACAATTATCTGTGTCATTACCCTACTGCTGAGTGGGAGAAACCTGTCTGTTAAGACTACAGCCCTTTCTTGAACCTTCCAAACCTTCCTCCTGGGCCCGGCAGGCATCTCTGTGTGGCTTACCTTTTATGAGCTCTGCTTGCTGGTGGTGGCCCCTTCTGGTTCTGATATTGGAATTTCATCTCAGGGTAGTTTCTTTTTGGCCTCTTGGCCCCAGAAAGGTATTCTGGCCTTCCCAGCCTTAGAGGACTCCCGGCTTTGGCCATATGGACAGGGGGCTGCTCTGAACCTCAGATCTCACGGACTGTTCAAAGCACTGCTGTCAGGTTTTGAGGAGAGATTGTTTGCTCTGCCCTTATGGTGTAGGTACCAAGTAAAATGCCTAAGACAGGATGCCATTGGAAGGCTGCTCTCCAAGAACTACAGACTCTTCTCTAGCCTGTCTTTTAGCCTGAATTTTTCATTTACTCCTCTCCTAAATCATTGTTGAAATTCAGTCGTGCTACTCCTATCACTTTGAGCATGTAAAACCTGTTTCTGGATTTCTTCCCAGGTTATATGATTTGATTTTATTTGTAAAACAGAAGTAGCCAAATTTGGCTAATCTTCCTGGAATGGAAGCGTAGAGGCTGATGGCAGAGCCTTTAGAAGATGGTGAGGTTAGGGTGCCAAGGTGATTCAGATGTCTGCATTTTTCTCCTAAGAGAATATACAGAAAATACTTTCTTGCTTCCCATATAGCTTGTTAAAGCTTAGTTGTACCTGACTGCAGTCTATTGTTGGGGGGAAGAAATGGGAAGAGACGATTTATCATGGGTATTCGGGCTGCTCCTATCTAACTGTTAGTCTCGTATCAGGTTATAAAATGGAAAGTAAACACTGTTTCCCAGAGGAAAGTTGTAATGACGGAATGATATGTATGACTTCTTTAATATTAGTTTCTCAAAAAAAAACAGTTTCATTGGTTCAACTGGTAAATATGTGGGGTCTTCCAAATTATAATTGCTTCTGTCAGAGTAATTATAAAAAGAGAAAGGTGAATTTTAACTCTTGAGGCCTTCATCTGTATGCCTTATAAAAGCAAGACATATACATGCAGTAGCTCAGGCATGTTTCTTTTCATTCTTTCTCTAGTTCCCCCAGTATTCATGTGCCTGCCAGTGTCCCAGGCACTAGAGAGACTCCCTTACAGACCTGACCCTGACCTTCAAGGAGCTTATCACCTTTTTGAATACCTAGGAGTTTCTGACACCCAAAGGAGCTGAGATGCAGTATAATATATGCAGAAAAATGCCTCTGGGCACATCTCCAAAATGTAGAAATTTCATGGCAAGATAGTTCCTCAAATTGGGGGCCCTTTGGGTCTTTACATGTGTGCTTGGGAATCTTAGAAGACTAAACAGTTTTGTTTTCATTTTATGTTATCATTATCTGATAATATAAAACAAATTAATTTGAGCAGATTTGGGATCACCTAGATGACTGTGCCGTGACAGATTTGACTGACTGAGAACCTGCCTGTGTGGTGTTTAAGGTTGTGTGGCGTGCACAGCACGCTGTTCTTGTCATGGGCTGGTGAGGAAGGCACAGCTGTGGGCCTAGTGTAGAGACATGTCCATGTAAATTGAAAGTGACCAGCAACACAGAGTGTTGGGTTGTCTGCGTTCTCAGTTGAAAAGTGATTGGGAAACAGGGTTTTGACCCTGTGAGTGTGGCTGGAGAGTGCAGCACACAGGCTTCCAAGGACCATGGTGCTATTGGCTTTGGGGCTGTAGTTTCAGTAGCGGAGTGTCCCTTGTCGGATTAAATAAATGTTTCTCATTCTCACTCCCTTGATTCTCCAAACATGTGTTGGTCACATAAATGCTTGGGAGCTGTAAGTATAAAGAGTTTATATCTGGTTTATGTTTGTTCATAGTTAAGTAACATGATATAAATAATGTTTATGTCACCTTTTCTTTAGTAAGGACTACATGTTTATCAAGTGGGAGAAATACTGTTTCAAAAGGACTTGAAATCCTTAAGAACTATATAAGATGGAAAACATTAGCTTCCCTGGTTTTCATTGCATATCAATCTTGTCTGTCATTTAAATTGAAGATATAATATGAACCAGCAACCCCACTGCTGGGCATACACACTGAGGAAACCAGAATTGAAAGAGACATGTGTACCCCAGTGTTCATTGCAGCACTGTTTACACTAGCCAGGACATGGAAGCAACCTAGATGTCCATCAGCAGATGAATGGATAAGAAAGCTGTGGTACCTATACACAACGGAATATTACTCAGCCATTAGATAGAATGCATTTGAATCAGTTCTAATAAGGTGGATGAAACTGGAACCTATTATACAGAGTGAAGTAAGCCAGAAAGAAAAACACCAATACAGTATACTAACACATATATATGGAATTTAGAAAGATGGCAACGATGACACTATATGCGAGACAGCAAAAGAGACACAGATGTATAGAACAGACTTTTGGACTCTGTGGGAGAAGGTGAGGGTGGGATGATTTGAGAGAATAGCACTGAAACATGTATATTATCATATATGAAACAGATCGCCAGGTCAGGTTCGATGCATGAGACAGGGTGCTCAGGGCTGGTGCACTGGGATGACCCTGAGGGATGGGATGGGGAGGGAGTTGGGAGGGGGGTTCAGGATG
>NW_011494713.1:3464677-3502165 GCF_000754665.1 Bison bison bison
GTTCAGGATGGGGAACACATGTACACCCATGGCTGATTCATGTCAATGTATGGCAAAAACCACTACAGTGTTGTAAAGTAATTAGCCTCCAATTAAAATTAATTAATTAATTTAAAAAATAATAAATTGAAGGCATAATATCAATATTGTGGAAGAAGTTCAACTTAAATTGCTCTCAGTCTTAAGGACCATTTTTGTTATTTGCCCAAAGAAGAAACTCTTCTTGCCTTTTTCCTATGTCATTCATTCACTGTTTCATTTAAAATACTTTTGTAATCTATGTGTGCCTGGGACTGCACTAGAAACTGGGTGCTTTAAAATTATATCCAGTCAAAAAATCAAAGTTTCTTGGCCATTTGCTCTCTCTCCAGAGGTGATGGCACCAGGGAAGATAATGAAGAGGGAAAATCACAAAGTCTGGGTCCAGCTGTCAGTGGGAGTCAGGAAACAAGCAGATGAACTAAATTCAGGGAGTTTATTCTTCTCTTTAGTAGAGCAGTTATCTTGCATGTTAGTGTTACAGTTCCAACAAGAGACACTCTAGGCTCTGATCAGATTATCCCCTCAGTCCCCCTGTGGACTGTGACTAATGTAATGGACTGGGAGCTCACAGACACCGAGGCCTCCGGGATTAGGCAGCTAACGTTGACCCGGTGGAATGGAGTTGGAGCCCAGTACCCACCTCTGCATCATCTACTAGTATAGACACACGTGCTGCCATGCAGGAGGTAGGCCCGGTGTTGTCACTGATGCCAACTTAGAAAGGATGGTAAGGTATCCAGATTTTATGTAGGAATTTCCAGTTTTGTGTTCTCTGTGAAGGACAGAGCACAAAAGTGGGAAAGATACTTTTCCCAGTTTGCAGCCCCTGTTTCCTGCCTGAGAACGTGCAGTGATAAGTTCAAGTGTCAGATGTGATCTTTGCTTTGAAGGTCGTGTTGATGTGAACATGTGGTTCCATGGCACTGTAGCTTAGAACCTTAACCATGCTGCTTCTGCCCCGTCCAAGTTTGTGGGATAGTATTTTGACCCAAAGGTAGTCTGTCTTGACTCTCTTTTTTGCTCTTGCATGTTCTTGTTCTTTCCCAAGTTACCAAGTTCAAGCCCATCAGATGTTACTGTACAGTATTTTCTATCTCCCGGTTATGCTGCTCTGGTAAGTGCGTCCCTGGGGGAGGAGGGCTGAACTCTGAAAGCACCGAGATGTCCAAAACACCTTTTACCCTGATGTCTTTCCTTCTCGTCATTTGAAACTGAACGTATTTGTCACAGATTTAAGACATGGAAAAAAATCAATTGGCATGGAATAAAAATAAGGGAATTTAGTGATAAGAGGTTATATTTTCTGGTAACATAATGGTATATCCTTACATTATTGGAATATTTTGTCCTGCAGTCAAAAAAGATTTTTGTGAGGATGAAAAGATGCTCATCACTAATCATCAGAGAAATGCAGATCAAAACTGCAATAGATCATGTTGATGTCTGGTATAAACCAACACAGTGCTGTAAAGCAATTACCCATCAATTAAAAATAAATAAGTTTTTTTTTAATTGCGATGGAAATTGCCACTTATTGGCTGTTATCAAAAAAACAATTATAAGTGCTACTGAGAATATAGAGAAATCACAACCCTTGTATATTGTTGGTGGGAATGTAAATTGGTGCAGCCACTATGGAAAATGGTATGAAGGTTACTCAGAAAAGTACAAATGGAACTTCCATATGATCCAGCAATCTCATTTCTGCGTGTATATCCAAAAAAATTGAAATCAGGATCTTGAAGAGATATCCACACTCCTGTGATCATTGCAGCATTAGTAACAATAGCCAGCAGGTGCAAACAGCTCACATGCCCATTGACAGATGAATGAATAAAGAAAATGTGCTATATACTTCAATGGAATATTACTCAGCTATACAAAAAGAAGGAATTTCTGCAGTATGTGACAACCCAGATGGACCTGAGCACATTATGCTGAGTGAAGTAAGCCAGTCACAGAAGGACAAATAATGTACAGTTCCACTTATATGAAGTGTCTAAAGTAGACAACTTTTAGAAAGTCGAATGGTGATTGCCAGGGGCCCAGGGATTAGGAAATCAAGAGCTGCTGTTCAGTGGGTTATGGAACTTCAGTCGTTCGACGTGGAAAAGGCTCTGTGTGAAAATAGGCATGTAGGCAACAACACTGTACACCTCAAAGTTTGTGAAGGACGTAGATTTATGTTATATGCTTCTTAACCACAAGAAAAGCAAACATGTAGAGTGTAAAACTTCTTTTTTTTACAGAGGTAAAAGATCTGGATAGCTACAAAGGCTCTATGTCTCATATCTACTTGGATCAGTCCCGAATATAGGCTCCCTCAAGGGTTGTCCCTTAAATGTACTCACACCTGTCATGTTTAGGTAACCGAGCAGAAATATTTGTGATAATGACACATTCTGGGTGCTCCTTCCCACCACACATACTGAAAACAACTACTCTCTTCAGTTTTAGTTTTGGGGGACATTTTATGGGAATGTTCAGCCATGATACCCCCTCGTGAGCATTACAATTATGGAGCATGCTCAAGTGGCCATTTTGTTACAATGGTACCTCTGACCTAGAGTGTTTTGTTTTGTTTTTTTAATGTCTGGTTCGAAAACAAACAAGCACAAATCAGTTCTTTATTCTGAATCCAGATGCAGTGGTGGAAGTCTCACCTGCTGTAAGCCTCCTGTGACTGCCTGGTCCCCACATGGAGGAGTGGTGGGAGGTTGTGGCAGGTGCTGGCCTGTTGCCCATCTTCTTGGGCATGATGGCTGCAGTTTTATCTCCAGGTGCGACCTCATAATTCTTGCTCCTGTAGAACAGAGTGACAGTCTGCCTGGCTGAGGTGGAAGAATTCTTGAGGAGTCAACCAACATTTGCTTAGAAAATCCATGTTTTTATGATGCAGCAATCCCACTGCTGGGTATACACACCAAGGAAACCAAAATTGAAAGAGACACATGTACCCCAGTGTTCGTCTCAGTACTGTTTACAATAGCTAGGACATGGAAGTAACCTACTGTCCATCAGCAGACAAATAGATAAGAAAGCTGTGGTACATATACACAATGGAATATTACTCAGATATTAAAAATATATATATATTCTTATATATATAAGAATGCATTTGAATCAGTTCTAATGAAGTAGATGAAACTGGATCCTATTATACAGAGTGAAGTAAGTCAGAAAGAAAAACACCAATACAGTATATTAATGCATATATATGGAATTTAGAAAGATGGTAACAACGACCCTATATGCGAGACAGCAAAAGAGACCCAGGTATAAAGAACAGAGTTTTGGACTCTGTGAGGGAAGGTGAGGGTGGGATGATTTGATAGAATAGCATTGAAACATGTATGTTATCATATGTGAAATAGATGACCAGTCCAAATTCGATGCATGAAACAGGGCACTCAAAGCCGGTGCACTGGGATGGCCCAGAAGGATGGGATGGGGAGGGAGGTGGGAGAGGGGTTCAGGATGGGGGACACATGTACATCTGAGGCTGATTCATGTCAATGTATGGCAAAAATCACCACAATATTGTAAAGTAATTAGCCTCCAATTAAAATAAATTAATTAATTTTTTTAAAAAACTACAGATTCCTGGATATCCTCTCAGACTTGACAATATAAATATCTAAAGACAAAAAAAAAAAAAATCTATGTTTTAAGACATTTGTATGCCATGTTTGTAATGGACTCGCCATAAACTAGTGTTCATGTTTATGATCCAAATATGTTTTCTTTTCCTCCTTGACAATCTGTTGGCATGGCATGTAATTCAGTCTGGCAGATATAGTTAGGTTGGGGATGTTAATGAATGAAGTATGGTCACACGTTTCTGCTCTAACACAGTATCTGTATTTCAGAAGAACCTGATGTTCTGCAAGCACACAAAGGATGTATGAGGGAGAAAATAGGGATGGGGCCAATCTCTCTGTATCTATACAGATTTGCATCCATAAAACTAAAAAAAAATAATAGCAAAATTTTTAAAAAGTCACATTAGATGCCTAATAGAAACATGCAACAGACCAGAATATCAGTACAGAAAAACTGTTACTGTTATAAACAATGAAAGTATAGCATTTTGCAGCCTATTTTTTAAGGTGAAGGTAGCTTCATGGATGGAGGTATATGAGTTGTGGTTGCTGAGTTACGGGGACAAGACAAAATGCACAAAGACAAAGCATGTGGATAGTTTGTGCCAAGAAGAGCCCAGGGAGTGGGCATTGTGTCTAGCACCATGTCCACTTGCAGCCAGCTGCCTTCAGCTGCAGTAATGGGCTTGCATTGGGTGGCTGTTACCTGGGCGCAGAGCATTGACATGCTGGGAAATGCAACTTCCAGTTCTGCATCAGATCAGATCAGATCAGTCGCTCAGTCGTGTCCGACTCTTTGCGACCCCATGAATTGCAGCATGCCAGGCCTCCCTGTCCATCACCAACTCCCGGAGTTCACTGAGACTCACGTCCATCGAGTCAGTGATGCCATCCAGCCATCTCATCCTCTGTCGTCCCCTTCTCCTCCTGCCCCCAATCCCTCCCAGCATCAGAGTCTTTTCCAATGAGTCAACTCTTCGCATGAGGTGGCCAAAGTACTGGAGTTTCAACTTTAGCATCATTCCTTCCAAAGAAATCCCAGGGCTGATCTCCTTCAGAATGGACTGGGTGGATCTCCTTGCAGTCCAAGGGACTCTCAAGAGTCTTCTCCAACACCACAGTTCAAAAGCATCAATTCTTCGGCGCTCAGCCTTCTTCAAGGTCCAACTCTCACATCCATACATGACCACAGGAAAAACCATAGCCTTGACTAGATGAACCTTTGTTGGCAAAGTAATGTCTCTGCTTTTGAATATGCTATCTAGGTTGGTCATAACTTTCCTTCCAAGGAGTAAGCGTCTTTTAATCATTCACCTACTAATGTAGGGGAAAGCTAATTGATGCTGTAGGAACACGCACTGTGTCTGAGCAGTCCTAGTCATGAATACAAATTCATGGGAGACTAAAGCAAGGCACCAAGCTGAAAATGAGGGTTAGATTGATTCTGTGTGCATGAGTCCAGAGGTTTTACATTGGTCTAAAAGGATACAACTGAGCAACTGAACTGAACTAAAAAGGATAATGCATTGCCTGTCTGCTGAAAGATTACAGCGAATAAGCTGTCTTCAGGCGAATAGAAATCCGTCCACAAAAGTCCACAGATCTGTTAGATAGGCTGTTACAATCCTAATGAACCCTGATGAGAATTATTATAATATTATGTTGTAGGTGAGCATTTGGACCATTAAAAAGTGCCCTATTCTGTTGAGTAATATTTAAAATTAAGGTTCTTATTCCACAACTGAATAATAATTCAGTTCTTATTGAATCCAATGTTGATTCAACTGTTTTAAGCAGTGCTAACATATATTCACTGCAAAGCTGGTGCATTTGTTTATGTGATTAACCCCAGTGAAAGTACAGTGATATAAGCCACTGTGTTAGTAGGCTTCACCAAAGGAATAGAGCCAATAAGATGTAGTGGCTAGGAAACAGTATGGGGAGTGTGGAAGGAGCAAGAGGGGCAGGGTTGGATTTATTTTGAGGAATTGGCTCATACCATTGTGGAGGCTGGCAGGTCTATATTCTGCAAGGTAGACCAGAAGACTGGAGACCTAGAGAAGATGTGATACAACAGTTTGAGCCCCAAGGCAGTGGGCTGGCAGAATCACCTCATCCTTGGGGGTACTCAGTCTTCATTTAAAGGTCTTCAACTCTTTAGATGAAGCCTGCCCACATTCTGGAGGGTAATCTGCTGTACTCAAAGTCTTAACAGATTGAAATGTTAGTCTCATGTACAAAACACCTTCATGAAGCAATTATCCTTCAATTAAAAATCAATTTAATTTAAAAAGGACCTTCATAGCAACATCCAGACATGTATAACCAGGTATTTAAGCACTGCAGCCTAGCCAAGTTGCCACATAAAATTAACCATCACAGCTGCTAAAAAAAACTTCTCCAGATACTCTGTTTATGGGATTCCCTGTTTTATGGGAATCACCTCTGGAGAGATCAGAGAGCATTTTTTATTGCTTCCAACTTATAAAATGTGCACTAGAAAATTTTCAAATATTTGTTTAAATCTGAAAAAAAATCCCACATACATTATATTCCCCTTGTGCTGTTTCCAAATGCCTAAACACTTCCAATTTTCTGGGGCAGCTTTAAAATTTATTAACATTCTTCTATCTGCCAAGGAAAGGCTTTGCCTCCTTGTGTTCATGGCTCCGAGATGACCCCCTGGGAGAAGAGGGCTTATTCACCCTGGTGTCTACCCCTCCATGCTCACCCTCCAATCTCACTCATTAAAATGTCCGTAACCACACTGAGCCCCTCATGGAAGACACATCTTGAATTTAAGCAGCCTCAGTTATCTAGCAAGTCACACCAGCACTTACCATTGCTACAATTCCTCAGGCAAATGAACTGCCTGCTCCCCTCCTTTATTCCCTCCCCTCCTCCCTCCCTTCTGCACAAGCTGTGGGAAAAGCACTGTACTCAGAAGTCCAAAGATGATGTTTGAATGAGAAACAGTACAAAACTCCATAGGGTAGGAACAGTTCTTACTTTACTGTCCCCAGCTACCAGTTCTTGACTCTGAGTTGGTAGCTTAATAACAGGGGTGCAAGCCAAGAGGCATAGGGAAGCCCAGAATGTTCCACCGGATCTAGGTCCTAAAATTCAGCCATAAGAAAGCGATGAGCTCCATGCTCAGATTCCCAGGACCAGGCATTCCGCTCCCAGGAGCTCGGCAGACACTGGTTTTTAAATCATGTCTTTTCTCTGCATCTTGAGGCCTCAGACCAGGGGCACTGGCCACCCCTGGGAGCTTCTCTAGCAATGCAGACACTAGGCCCCACCACAGACTTACTGAAGCATCTGTGCTTTAACAAGGTCCCTGGGTGATTTGTATGTCTTAAACTCTGATAAAGAAATGAGAAGTTAGTGTGTGGGATGTGGTCGAGAATTCCTGTTAAAAAGGTAAAGGGGCTTCCCTGGTGATCCAGTGATTAAGAATCCACTTTCAATACAGGGGACATCAGTTTGATACCTTGTCTGGGAGGATCCCAGATGCCATGGGGCAACTAAGCCCATGTGCCACAACTACTGAGCCTGTGCTTTAGTGTCCGTTAGATGCAACTCCTGAAACCTGCGTGCCCTAGAGCCTGTGCTCCACAACAACAGAAGCCACTACAATGAGAAACCCATGCGTCACAACTAGAGAGTGGCACCCGCTCTCTGCAACTTGAGGAAGCCTGCGTGCAGCAGTGAAAACCCAGCACGACCCCAGAAAAGTAAAAATGATGAAAAACAACAACAACAACATAGAAAAGCCCCAGAAAGAGAATGTGGAACTGAGGTAGAAAAGATAAACATCACCTGCTTCAAAATTTTTGCCTTGGGTTGCCTCTGAACTTGAAATCTGAATTGTGACATGTTGGTGATTGAATTCCCCATGAAGGTAAGAAATTTATACTTCCATCAAGTCTGTTGTGTATTATTTTGGCAATGTGTTCTTCAGAGACAAATAAACCTACAGAAAAGTGCATGGAGCTTGGTGTACAGCTTGCTGACTCCACATTGACAGCATCCAGATCAAGAAACAGCATGTTGTAACAACAGCGTGCATCAGTTTTATGTATACATACATCCCCTCCCTCCAGAAAATAACACACCGTTGTAGTGCAATTGTACTCCAATTAAAAATTAATAATAATGTTTAAAAAGAACTTAAAAAAGAAACAGCATGTTACCTAGAAGCCTCTGTGCTCCCTTCCAATCACTACAGTCCCTCCCTGACCTCCAGGCCTGATCTCCTATGTCTTTTTCCTTTTACATGGTCTGGCTTCTCACACTCAACGTTGTGCTTGTAGCTCTGTCATTCCCACTGCTGTAGAGTATTCATTGTGTGAAGATACAACTTATTTATCCACTTCACAGTGCGTGGCCATTTGAGTCATTTCTACTTTGTGGCTATTACATATCGTGCTGCAGTGGGCCATCTGGCACACATCTTTTGGTCAGCACATGGGCTCACACAATGCCTTGCTTTCTGTTTTCCTTTTTTAAAAAGATTTATTTTTTAATTTTTGGCTGTGGTGAGTCTTCGCTACGGCATGCGGGCCTTCTCTAGTAGCAGAGAGTGGGGTCTACTCCGCAGTTGTGGTGCGGTGGCTTCTCTTGTGGAGCACAGGCTCTAGGGCACGTGGGCTCTGTAGTTGCGGCTCCTGGGCTCTAGAGCAACAGGCTGAGTAGCTGTGGTGCATGAGTTGAGTTGTTCCGTGGCAAGTGGGATCTTCCCAGACCAGGGATCAAGCCGGTGTCCCTTGAGGATTCTTCACCACTGGATCACCAGGGAAACCCCACCCAATGCCTTGCTTTCAATAACTGTTTACAAAATAACTTCAGCTTTCCTTGCTAACTCAGGGTCATCGTTATGGAGTCGAGTTTCATCCTGGACTTTGGTGTAGTGTGTCCCCAGCGTTTGTGGGGATGGCAGTCCAGCTTGGCTCTTTGAGTTCCTGTGTGCATTTTCTGTGCACTTACTATTGTCAGTCCCTCCTTCCTTCCGTCCTTCCTGGGCACCTTAGTATGCTGAAGATGCAGAAAAGCAAAATGATCAGATATACTAGAATTGTGTTTTAAAACCCCCTTTTGAATGCAGGTTATTCCTGTGCCAAGGCGAAGTGGCTCATAGGCTGCTGTTCACAGTTTCTTGATTTTCAGTCTTCTTTTGAATTCTTTATGGTGCCAGGTACCTGAGTTTCAGATAGCTGGAATGCTGCCCTTGTTTAAAATTATTATTATTTGTAGTGTTGTTCCTCTTCCATTTTTATTTATATTTTAACTCCTTGCCCCCTTGTATTCATTCTGAAAGTTCCCCAAGGTAGACACTGCAATTCTAAATTGTCTTTGTAGAAGTTATACCATCTAGAAAAGTAAGCACAAAACGTGCATTTATATTATTATGAATACATGTGAGAGCTGAGATGAATCCACAGGAGTCTGAAAAGATGTGATCCTGGATCTTGGGCCCCTAGCCCGAAGGTTTGTTATTCAAATTATTTTTAATGTGTGTGTTTTTTTGTTTTGTTTTTTTTTTTGAGTGTTGGGGAAATGCTACAAAAACTATACATGGAGGTAAACAGATACTACTGCTGTGTGGGTTCCTCTTGGCCACTTGTGGATTATCGCAATAACCTTTTTACAGCTCCTACTGTATTTAGTGATACTAAATACAGTATCACTTGTATTTAAAGCAGTCATTCAGCATTTATTTCCATTTTGTTTTGTAGCTATTAGGCTATTTGTACTGCTGAGAAGGGATGTTGCCCACCTTGTTGAGAGAGGGTAGCTCATACCTCAGGAACAAGACCTGGAAAACAGGGAAGGATAAAAGTTTGGTGTGAAAAATGTAAACTGAAATAAATGTAAATGCACAGCTGACTGAAATTGCTTTTTCATGATCTAATGAACCAGTGAATTAAGATGATGACTCAGTTAAGACTGCTTTTTCTTTGCATGGCTCTCCTGAGTGGTTGAGGTTAGATTCCATCAGGAGATAGGATTTGAGAATCTGCAGATCATTTGCTCTTTTCATGGGTTGTGGCTCTGGGAGCACAAAAGTAGACTCTTTTCAGCACAACCGATCCTGGTATAGTGTAAGAAAGTCACACTTCAACAGGATTTTTGGCTACCATTTTTTAAAATCATATTTCAGAAAATCACCCTATAGTTCTTCAGAAAACCAAATGAAAAGTAATTAAACTTTCCTGCAGTTTGCTAGGGAAGGAATGAAGGGCAAAGTTCCTCCTCTTATCTCAGGAAACTTCCACTTTGTGGAGAATACACCCCAGGCATTGTTGAATGAGACCAAGAACCTCTCAAAGGGTTTTAACTGTTGGAATGTTGAAATTGAAGATGTCAGCATTTTATGTTAAGGTTTTGTAATGTGGACAATTTTTAGAGTCTGTTGAATTTGTTGCATTACTTCTGTTTTATGTTTTGGATTTTTGGCTGCGAGGCATGTGAGATCTTAGCTCCCCAACCAGGGATTGAACCTCTACCCCCTGCATTGAAAGAGGGAGTCTTAACCACTGGACCACCAGGGAAGTCCCAACAACATTTTATTTTAAAGGGGAAGTGTGTTCAAGAAGATTTGTAAGAAAATCTCTACAACTAATTTTGTTTCAGTTTAATATTTCTTGGTCCACCTCTGCACAGAGAGACTGAAAGACCATTATTGGTTTATCTTGCAAGGTAGGTAGGTAAAGGCAATGATTCTAAAAGTTGATTAAAAATTCTTCTGTGTTATTTTTATACAATAACTAAAAAAAATACTTAATGTTTACAAATAGTTTTAAGATAGTTCAAAGATGCCATGTTAATAGAAAAGAAATTCTCATTTAATTACATGATTTTCAGAGCAGATTCTTACAACCTGTGAGAAAAACTTTAAAGAAGTCCAGAGCAAGTCGTGTGTAATCTCCAACAGATCTTCTTGCCAGTATGATGTATGCTCAAGCTTAAGGTCGAGATTTAACTGTTGAAGAAAATGTGACTATAGCTTATGCACCTAACAGTTCTATAATATCAATAATAATTTAGAGTGAAATGCTAGTCATTCAGTAGTTAGTAGTAGGTATTCAATGTATGTTAAAGTACGAATTCAAGAAATAAATTTACTGCTGAGGTAACAGATAGAATACACTTATATCCCAGAATATGCTAATTTTAGGAGAGAAAATGAGTTCTTTCTTGGAACTCATGATTCTGGAGTATAAGAAGTTTGGGAGATTTTAGAAAGACAAGCCAATCCTTATCTTCTATAGAAACGTGATGAGTTATCTATGTCATACAATATTTTAAGTCCATGTTGATCTTCATTAAATCATGTGATTTAATTCATGTTTTTGAAATTCACATATATATGTAATAGTATTTATAAACTTAAGTATAAATATTACTTTGTTTAAGATGCATCCTAGTTTAATTTCTTGAAATGTATTTGGAATTCACAGCATTGTTGTAGCCCACTCAGCTTGGAGTTCTGATTTCAGCATCCTCAACCCACAGAAACGCAAGTCCAAGGTGGAGGGAAATGAAGGGGCCTCTGTGTATCAGAAATACTAGAAATCCTCCCAGGACAGTTTCTCCAGTTGACCATTTCTGACTCTCTTCAGCTTTCTTAGTAAATGTTACATAGCAAATATTGGACACTTCCCCTGCTGGAAACCACGTGAAAAGAAAAAGGTGAAAATCAAATCAAGGCAAAAGGCGGCCAGCAGGTTGAAGAGGAGTGTAGATTTTGAAATCTCTTGCCTGTAGATTTCAGATGCAGTCTGGTGTGTTTTCTAGAATCTCTCCTTTCTCACTGTGTTCAGAAGGGGATTGACCTGTTTCAGCTTGGCAATCAAATTCACCATAGTGTGTCTCCTTCCTGATCCTGTGCCCTGAAGTCCCCTCCGATCCCTCCTCACCACTTGTCTTCTTTGCCCTCCGTAAGACAGAGTCCTTCACCTGCCTCAGATCCAAACAAAGCTCTACCTTCTTCATTTCACCTCCCACTGTGTCCTCCTTCCCCAGGTTCCAGCCTCATTCACTCATTCATGCAGGATCTGTTGCTGGTCAGATCTCTGAGTGCTTCAAGAGATACGGAAAGATATAAGACATCCACAAAAAACTCAGTACATAGAGTTTCAGATAAAATGTGGCAGGGGAAGAATTTTCTTGTGGTTGAATCAGTCAGGGCATGCTTCATGGAAGCGGTGACTTTTGGGAGAGCCTTGACTGATAAGCAGGGTTTGGTTTCTAGGTAGGAAATGCAAAAAGTTTGGGTTTTGGTCATAGAGTAATATTAAAAGATAAAGCTGTTTCCCAACTCTTTTCAGTCTCAAAAATTGAAAAAAAAAATGTTAAGGGATGGGATAATGTGAAATCAACTAAGATAATACATTTGTTGCCTTTGTTGAAAATTTATGTATTGTGTGTTGGGCATGGTGCAAAATACTTGGGAGTGTGAGCACCTAAGAGTGTTTAGAAAATGGGAAAGTTGAAGTAGATGAGATAGGCAAGTAGAGTGGCCATGGAATGAGTTTCCAAACCAGAATTTTCCTATGAATAAAATGAGAAGGACTAATATACTTAAAATTATCTAATATTATCTAAATATTATATTATTGTCTGACAAATTATTTTTATTATATATGTTGTCCTTTAAAAGATTTCTGTATAAAAAGTTTTTTAATAAATAAAAAATAGTTATTTCTAAACATAAAAATTTTAGGTGTATTAGCACAAAGAAAATCTTTTGTTAATTCCATGAATATTTTAAAATTACATAAGCAGAATAGTTAGTTTTGGAAAACAGGTAAGTGTTTTAATCAGTTACTTTTTCATGTGTACCTCTAATACTTTTCTGAAGAATATAAATATTTTTCAATGTGACCTTATCATGCTTTTTCCCCCATAAAATTGCTTATAATCTTTTTTAGAGTTATATGTTATGATTATTAAACTTAAAATTGTTGGAATCAGCAATTGACTCTTCTCTGTAGGTCATAATATTTTAATTAAGAAAATTATTCTCTGTACAAGGACTGAAGAGCACTTTAAGAGCAAATTATGTGATAAGCTTAGAGCAAATTCTACAAAATGGAAGATATTCTCAATTCTATTTTTCTTTTGATATTGACATGTATAAATATTGACTTTTGTAAATATTTCAGCCCTTGATTGTCACAAATTCTATGTTTTTGCCTCCCTTCAAAGTACTTTCTTTGACAAATATCTTGACAAGTTTCTTAGCTTTTATGAGACAAGACTTATCAAGTAAGTTGTCTCCATTGAAAACCCTTGAATGTTTTCCCATACGTAGATGCTTCAAAATTATAGGCCTTTTCAAATTCATTTTATTTTGATACAAGGTGTAAATTTAAAAGATGTTGATGTTGATGCTTCTTCAGATTGATTTGTGTCGTCTGGTTCATATGGAAAATAAATGTTGACAGACTTTTTTATAAGCTTATTTTTTTCTATTTTATTTATTTAGTTTTGGTTGTGCTGGGTCTTTGTTATTGCACAGGCTTTTCTCTCGTTGAGGCAAGCGAGGGCTCCCCTCTAGCTGCGTTGTGTAGACTTCTCATTGTGCTGGCTTCTCTTGTAGAGCACAGGCTCTAGGGTGCTCAGGCTTCAGTAGTTGCACTGTGCAGGCTCAGTACTTATGGCCCACGGGCTTAGTTGTCCTGTGGCATGTGGGATCTTCCCAAATCAGGGATGAAAAAACAAACAAACAAAAAAACAAAAACAAACAAACAAAAAAACCAAATCAGGGATGAAACCTGCATCTCTTCCATTGGCAAGTGGATTCTTTACCACTGCGCCATCAGGGAAGCCCCTATAAGCTTATTTTTAAGCTTGCTGCTGCTGCTGCTACTGCTAAGTCGCTTCAGTCATCTCCAACTGTGTGACCCCATAGATGGCAGCCCACCAGGCTCCCCTGTCCCTGGGATTCTCCAGGCAAGAATACTGGAGTGGGTTGCCATTTCCTTCTCCATTTTTTTTAAGCTTATAGAATCTTAAAGATGCTTATAAGAATCTTTTCAGATTTGCAGAAAAATTGTGTAGACAGTACAGAGAGTTCGTATATAACCTGTAGCCACGTTCCCCCATTGTTAACATCTTACATTGGTGTAGTACATTTGTTAAAGTCATTGAAATGATATTGACACATCATTAGCAAATAAAGTCCATACTTTATTCAGATTTCCTCAGTTTTTCCCTGGTGTCCTTTTTTAGTTCCATCATTCCATCCAGCTGCTAAGTCCCTTCAGTCGTGTCCGACTCTGTGTGACCCCATGGACTGCAGCCTACCAGGCTCCTCCATCCATGGGATTTTCCGGGCAACAGTACTGGAGTGGGGTGCCATTGCCTTCTCCCATTCCATCCAGGGCACCACATTATACTTAGTTGTCATAGTTAAATATTTCAAGCAAATTATACATTTATCACCATCTTTATTAAAGACAGGAAATTTGGTGCATTAGGCATGCACTTTTGTTTTGTGAAGACATTGCTTCTAAAAGGATTTATTTCCAAATATAAAAAGCATTACTGATACAATTAAGCCATACTAAAAATGGTTAAATCACAATAGCAAGGACGCTCTAGTTACTGTCTGTTGCTCTGTAGCAGGACTCTCCACCCTCTGTTTTCTCTACCCATTTCACATACACTGTGCCTGTAATTTCCTAATTTCCTGTCAGTTTGGCTGAAAGGCTGCCCTGCAGCCCTGTGCATCTGCAGGTAGCAGCACAACGGGCAGGTTCTCCCGGTGGCCTGCAGGGTAACCCTCTCCATCATTCTCATCAGCATTGAGACCAGTAGGAGTGATCTGTCTCCAGCTTCTCTTGCCTATGCTTAATTTGTTTTATCAGTGAGTATTCCTGTTTCCCCACTCCTGAAAGGAAAATCGTAGTTATCTTGTGTCTGGAGAGAGTCAGGAGAGGAGAGACGAGTTATCACTGATCGTCTTCTGATTTAGCTGCACATGAATGAGAACGTTTCCAACTGCATGGATGTCTCGCTAGCAGCTGAACGGCAGAGGTGTACCGCGCACATCCACCAGCTCATCTTGGCTTATTTTAACACAGCTGTTAGTAACTTTAATGCACGGTATAATAACAGTTACTGCTAATGTAACTTTTTGATTACCGAAAAGGCGAAATGATAAATACTAAAGTGGACTGAATACAGGACAACAGGCTTAAACTGAAATTGTTTCTGGCAAACTTGAGAAGTGATAGATGTCATCTGAAGGGAAAATTTAGCATAGAAACTGACATAACACTCTTTAGTTTTTTCCCAATCCCTCTCTTTCTTGCCAAAATAGACATTTTCAGTGAAAAATAACTATAATACACCTAATTGCACTAACATTACTAGATTATGCCTACATTTTACTTGACTTGAGGTAAATTGATAGAAATATTGAGAGAATGGATGTGCATTATAAGTTAAGAATTCTGAAATTAAAAGGTGCATATTCCCACATATGCCTGTTTAAGTGTTAGTCACTCAGTCGTGCCTGACTTTTTGCTATCCCATGGACTGCAGCCCACCAGGCTCCTCTGTCCATGAGATTTTTCCAGGCAAAGATACTGGAGTGGGTCGCCATTTCCTTCTCCAGGGGATCTTCCCAACCCGGGAATCCAACCCGGGTCTCCTGCACTGCAGGCAGATTCTTTACCAACTCAGCTACAAAGGAAGCCCTGTTTACTGTCTGCATATATAAGCACATTGATAATGTGATGTCCATAAATGAAAAAATGTGGTATGGACCGAGGATCAAGATGTGAGCAAAGGCTTATTTTCCTGGGCATTGCCCCATCCCCATTCCTGTGCTCAGGGCCTTATGCTAATAGACTATAAAAGGAATCAAAGTAAGGCCCATTTGGCCCTTTGCCTGTTAGTATAAATAAAGTTTTATCAGCACACAACCAAGCTCATTCATTGATTGTTGTTTATGGCTGCTTTCATGCTACAATAGCAGAGTTAAGTAGTAACAGCAAAGATGGTAATATTTTATATCTGTACTGACCCCTGGACTATATACGCTTTGCAGACTGACCTCAAGTGTGACCCAACTCTCATTTGTCAGTTTCCTTTGCACTGGTCCCAGAAGACAACACTTCTGTCCAAGGGGCTTCCACACCACACAACTTTCTTCCTTTCAGCCTTTTTCCAAAACACAATGTATTGATAGAAGCAGACAGGAAATTACCACCTACTTCTGTCTAACTCATTTGAGTAGAAGAGTCAAAAAGTATAACAGATTATAACAATGGCTAACATTTACCAATTACCTACAGCGTGCCTTGTGCTGTTGAGTGTACTTCAGTACAGTTAATCCTCATTTTCGTGGTAGATTCCAGTACTATACCCACATTGTACCTGAGGACACTGGAGCTCAAGAGATTAAGTGTTTTGCCCTGGGTCAAGCCAGGACGTGCTGAGGAAGCATTTGAATTTAGCCAGGCTGTCAGGCATACCCCATGCGCTATTCCTTCCTGACTTCAGAAGCCCTCAGCTGTTAGATGTGGGCCATCTCTAAACCTTCAGCACAGTGCCTCTTGCTGGCTCTGTCTTCCTCCCTCCATTGGCAAACTCCCATTGAAACTAAATTTCAGTGATTTTACATAGAAAGCAATTTTCAATTTGAAATATTTCTAGACTTTTAATACATCTCGTTAACAGGCTGTTCTTCCAGAAGTTTCCATTTTAAGCCTTTATGAGGAATTGTTACCCAAATAAGTACTTTTGTGTGCATGCTCAATCGCTTCAGTCGTGTCCAACTCTGTGTGAACCCCATGGACTGTAGCCTGCAAGGTTCCTCTGTCCATGGGATTCTCCAGGTAAGAATACTGGAGTGGGTTGCCGTGCCCTCCTCCAGGGACCTTTCACTGCCTGTAAGTACTTAGGCAAGTAAGATATTTTGAGGGTGGCATGAACCCAGGAGGAATTTTACCTACAGGAGGTGTATTCGGGCTGGGGGAACTGAGGGATTCAACAGTGGTTGAATACCTGGACCAGGTCATCCTCTGACTCTGCAGCATCAAAACAACTGGAGAAAGCCCAGGCCACTGCTGGATGTCTTTCCCAGTCTCGGGGGAGCAGCACCAGGTGGAATAGACCATTGTTTGTTTTCTCTAGAAGGGAGAGCCAGTCACAGTTCTGTAACTGAGTTAATGAAGATCCAAACCTATTGTGAGAACAGAGACTCGAATCACTTCCAGTTACAGGCAGCCGGCGCTAGGCTGTTAGCAGGCAGAGGCATATCCTGTCTGGAAAGCAAGCCTTAAATTAATGCCGGGAACTAATGCTGCCCTGTTCTAGCAGCACTGCTGGAGTTTGGCTGCTGGAATTTATTTTCCACTTAGTTGGGCTTATTCTGAAAGTATGTGTACTATGTAATGAAAATACATTTTGAAATCATTCATTTTCATTTAACTTGTATGTCCCCTCAATTGACATATGACAGTCTGGTTTGTTCAAGGCAACTAAAAACATCTGCTGGTGTTACCTGAATAGGAATATATTTATTATTCTTACTCCCAGAGAAAAATAACTATCAGATTTTTAAAAAGTCTATATTTTAGAGCAGTTTTAAGTTCACAGCAAAATTAAGAGGAAGATACAGAGATCTCCCATATACTGCACTGCTCCCACACGTACACAGCCTCCCTCATTAGCAACAACTCCCACCAGATTGGTACAGTTGTTGTAGTTGATGAACCTATATTTATACATCATCACCCAGTTCCTTATTTTAGATTAGGGTTCAATCTCGCTGTTGTACATTCTGTGTCTTTGGACAAGTGTACAATGATGTGTACCCTTCTTTATGGTATTATACAAAGTATCTTCAATGCCTTAAAAATCCTCTGTGCTTCACCTATTCATCTACCTCCCTGCTTTCCAACCACTGACAACCACTGATACTTTTACTGCCTCGAAATGTTCCCTTTTTGACAACGTCATGTAGTTGAACTTTGGCCACCAGATGCAAAGAGCTGACTCATTGGAAAAGACCCTGATGCTGGGAAAGATTAAGGGTAGGAGGAGAAGGGGGCGACCAAGGGTGAGATGGTTGGATGGCATCACTGACTCAATGGACATGAGTTTGAGCAAGCTCCAGGAGATGGTGAAGGACAGGGAAGCTTGGCATGCTACAGTCTATTGGTTCACAAAGAGTTGGACACAACTTAGCAACTGAACAACAACAATAATTTAGTAATATATATTTAAAGTTCCTCCCTATCTTTTCATGGCTTGATAGCTTATTTATTTTTAATGCTGAAAAATATTCTGTTGTCTGGCTGCTGAATAATATTCCATTGTCTGGACATACCACAGTTTATTCATTCACCTACTAAGGGACATCCTGGTCACTTCCAAATTTTGACAGTTATGAATAAGTCTGCTGTAAGAATAAATCTGTGTGGACTTATGTTTTCATCTCCTTTGGATAAAAACCAAGGAAATCGATTGCTGGATCATATGGTAAAAGAGTATTTAGTTTTATTACAATTTGCAAAATTGTCTTCAAAATGGCTATAGCATTTTGCATGCCCAGTAGCAGCAAACCAGAATTCCTGTTGCTCCACATCCTCAGTAACATTTAGTGCTATCAGTGATCTGGATTTTGGCCATTGTAATATGTATATAGTTATAGTTCATTGTTATCTTTTGTATTTCCCTGATGACATATGATGTAGAGTATCTTTTTCATATTCATTAGCCATCTGTATATCTTCTTTGATAACGTATCAATTAAGGTCTTTGACCAATTTTATAATCAGGTCGTTTTTCTTGTTACTGAGTTTAAGAGTTCTTTTTATATATTGGATAACTTTATCAAATGTTTCTTTTACAAATATATTCTCCCAGCTTTTGACTTATCCTCTCATTCTCTTGACATTGTCTTTTGCAGAGCAGTTTATTTTAATGAAGGCTAGGTTATTGATTACGTCTTTCTTGGATCATGCCTTTGGTGTTAATCTAAAATGGCATCGCTATATCCAAGCCTATTTTGATTTTCTCCTAGGCTTCTCTTCTAAGAGTATGATAACTTTGCATTTTACATTCAGATCTGTGATCCACTTTAAGCTAGTTTTTATGAAGATTATAAAATCTGTATTTAGGTTCATGATTTTTCATGTGGCTGTCCAGTTGTGCCAGCATGATTTGTTGAAACTATCTTTGCTTCATTGTGTTGTCCTTGCTCCTTTGTCAAAGTTCAGCTGACTGTACTTACGTGAGTCTACTTCTGGGCTGTCTCTTCTGTTCCATTGATGTGTTTGTCTATACAATCAGATTTTCAGTTCAGTTCAGTCGCTCAGTCATGTCCGACTCTTTGCGACCCCATGAACCGCAACATGCCAGGCCTCCCTGTCCATCACCAACTCCCAGAGTCCACCCAAACCCATGTCCATTGAGTCGATGATGCCATCCAACCATCTCATCCTCTGTCGTCCCTTTCTCCTCCTGCCCTCAGTCTTTCCCAGCATCGGTGTCTTTTTCCAATGAGTCCGCTCTTTGCATCAGGTGGACAAAGTATTGGAGTTTCAGCTTCAACATCAGTCCTTCCAATGAACACCCAGGACTGATCTCCCTTAGGATGGACTGGTTGGATCTCCTTGCAGTCCAAGGTACTCTCAAGAGTCTTCTCCAACAACACAGTTCAAAAGCATCAATTCTTTGGCACTCAGCTTTATTTATAGTCCAACTCTCACATCCGTACATGACCACTGGAAAAACCTTTGTTGGCAAAGTAATGTCTCTGCTTTTGAATATGCTGTCTAGGTTGGTCATAACTTTCCTTCCAAGGAGTAACCATCTTTTAATTTCATGGCTGCAGTCACCATCTGCAGTGATTTTGGAGCCCAGAAAAATAAAGTCAGCCACTGTTTCCCCACCTATCTGCCATGAAGTGATGGGACCGGATGCCATGATCTTAGTTTTCTGAATGTTGAGCTTTAAGCCAACTTTTTCACTCTCCTCTTTCACTTTCATCAAGAGGCTCTTTAGTTCTTCTTCACTTCTGCCATTTAGTTGTCTATAATTTTACATGTTCTATAATAAAGGAAAATAGAAGCTCATGAAAATTCCTGAAGCCCCACATTGCTGGATTAAATTACAGTAGACTGAGGTTTACCTTTGTATCTGTAAACTTGCTTCACAATCCTTTGCTTAATTCTCTGCTTCAGCCAGAACTCTGTGAAGATGGGAATAGTTAAGATGTATACTTGATCGTGTCATCTCTTCCTTCAAACCTTCCAGTGTCTTACCACCCTCTCAAAATAACTGCTCCCTTGCATGTCTTATCTTTACCATGCTTTCAGTCTCTGTACAGTCCCTTGCTCCTGTTAATACCTCTCCCAATCTAATGCTGTTGGCCCCTCCCCTACTCCAAGCTCCCCAGCCTCTTCCATTTACAGGAACTTCTTCCGGCCCCTCCCTTGCTTCTCCCTCAGCCTATGGTTATTGGTTCCTGGGAGAAGTTACCTATACCCCACTTCTGCCTCATTCACATCTAGTCATGTTTCAGGTCATCATCTCCCAAGGCTTGGTCTCGTTCACCTGCTCTGGGCTGTCAGAGCATCTTATACTTAATCTTCATTGTGAGCCCCATAAGGGAAGGTACTCAGTCTGTTTCTTAGCATTTTATTTCCAGGATCTAACATAGTGCCCTTTGGATTGTGTGGGTATTTCATTTCCCATGCCCAGATGTTAGGGTCATAGCATCAGTCTTCCAGCCATCCCTAATGTAGAATGATTACAGGGCAGGCCTGATGTGCTGCAGTTCATGGGGTCGCAAAGAGTCAAACATGACTGAGCGACTGAACTGAACTGAATGTAGAATGATGTAGACATTGGCATTGAATACTCTTTGCTTTTGTCTACAGAAAGTCATTTAAAGTTTTAAATATATATAACTTATAGTTTAAATAAGTAGTTTAGCTCTGTATTTCAATGCTTAAAACAGCAAGATGTGGAATCTAAGGGCCAACTTTTCCTACCAACCTTACTGGTTCACCATGTTCTTTAGCCTAGAGTGGTGTTGCCTGTACTTGACTATTTCCCAAGGTTGTCCTGAGACTAAAGGGGTCCAGGCATTCTGAATACTGGTCTTACTACATTGTGTGTTAGTTGCTCAGTCTTGTCCAACTCTGTGGGACCCCATGGACTGTATGTAGCCCACCAGGCTCCTCTGTCCATGGGATTCTCCAGGCAAGAATACTGGACTGGGTTGCCGTGCCCTTCTCCAGGGGATCTTCCCAAGCCAGGAATCAAACCCAGGTGTCCTGCATTGCAAGCAGATTCTCCACCATCTGAGGCCCTACTACATTACCAATATATAAACATAGAACAAATATGTGCTATGTTAATATGTAATATTAAATATGTAAAACGTTAATCCTGTGGAAGTGTGTGACCTTTAAATTTTTTTACCCATTTTAATGATAACCAATTTTTTTCTCCTAAATTCAGACAATTTCCCTCTCAGCTTTAATGGAAATATTTACAATTTACAATGTCTATTTTCCAGGGATAATTTTACATTTTTAAGTTGTGACTTTTTCATCAGCAGTTTGCCTCTAGCACTGTCTTTCATACAAAGTCTTGTAATTTATCGAATAAGAAGATGAAAAGGCTCGGATTTTAGACATCTAAAACCAGTTGGTAATCCAGGGCGTGTTTTTCTCACTTCATTTGATCTCTTTCCTTAACATATAAATTAGGTAATTTTTAGTAAGTAACTCTCTCTGAACAAAAGAAAAAAACCTTTTTTCATCTTGGCTAATTAACACATACAGTGCAACCCTGAATTTTTACCCAGTATTTGTCCAGTACACCTGTAAACAGGTCTGCACGGCGTTTGTGAATCCAAGCCCAGTTGTCTTATATGAGACCCTGGATTTAGTGAATTCAAAATGTTCAGAGCCTTGTCACTACTGGGCACCCTTCTTAGCACCCAGAGGTACCACCCTGGGTCAGGGCCAGGAGAAAACAAGAGCTATGTATACACTGTCATGCGGTCTGCTTGTCTAACCTTTGACGTCAGGAGTGAGGACGCTGGGGACTCCTGTCCTCTTGGCAGCAGAACAAAAGACTGTCTTGGCACCAAGTAATGGTGCCCAGCCTGCTGAACTGAAGAATCCGTAGGTGTTTAGCTGCCTGTACAGGGTCTTACATAAAGAGACCACGTATCATCTTTTGTTCAGATAAAGTATTTTTTGTTTTTGTTCTGTTTTTTGCATCAGGTATGAAAATCTCCAACTGCACTTCATTCCAGTCTCTTGGCATAATCCCAGTGGTTCTCTAGTTTCACAGATACGGACTAGATGAAGCAAGCGGGCAAAAGGAGCAGGAGTTGGAAGTGTGCCCCCTGTGTACAGTAGTGCTTTCCCCAGATAGCTTTAGGTAAATAAGTATTGGTAAGGTTATCTCATCTTAGTCTTAGTCATGCCTTCATTCTTTAAAGGAGTCCCTTTGTAATATAGATGGTCCTTATAGTGGTAATACCTATCCTCCTCTAAAATAATTTTCAAAACATCTTGGTACATCAATATTTTTTATTGGAAGTGTGCCCTTCGGACCCTTGAACAGCACATTAGTGCTTACTCTAGGCCTAGAGATAGTTCTTCCCTGAGAGCTAGACTCTGGAGCCAGGTGGGGTGAATTGGAATCCTGGCTCTGAGACCAGGATGGTACTCACCTCCTTTCCTCTGTGGTGAATAGCATACCAGTGGTAACGTCTTCATAGTGTTGTCATGAACGTTAAGTGACTAGTACATGTAAATGCTGAGATCACCCCAGGACTGCATATACAAGGAGCTTAATAAATGTCTGCTTCACTATATAAATGCTTCAGAATAGTCTTTTATTCCTTTGGAAGAGAGTAGATGGTGGCAGTAAAGATTTACCTTCGTCATAGAAGTTTTATTGTTTAGTTAATATGAAGCTATTAAGGAAGGAAGGAAGAAGGTAATTTAATCTGGAAGATGATGATTAAAAAAACAAAATAGGAAAGTGTAATGCCAACTTTTTAAGTCCAAGTTGACTTTTACAAAGAACTTCCAAGTCTTAAGCTCTACAAAATACTAACTTCTTTCTCTCATGTTGGGAAGATTGATGTAGTCAGGCAGTGTCTTTCAGTGAGGTGATCCAAACACATTTCATCACATATTTGGCCATGCTAGAGATTTTCACTTCAGCTGCGAGGGTGAGGAAAGGAGGAGAGAGACAAAGGAGGAGACAGATAGTGGTGGGGATGGGGAGGAGAGAGGGCAGGGGTGTGAGAGTGCAAACAAAATAGATACAAGAAAGAGATAGTGAGAATGAATATCAGCTAGCTTCGAGCTAGCATCTTACAAAGGATTTTAGCAACCAAGCACAGAAGTGGCAAACACATCATTTCTGTTCCCATTCCATGGGCCACAACTAGTCACATGGCTCCCACCTACCTGCCTAAGGTGCTGAAGAATCAGTTCTCCCCTATAAAAAGAAGCAGGGTCATTGTTACCATCTTTCTAAATTCCATATATATGTATTAATATACTGTATTGGTGTTATTCTTTCTGACTTACTTCACTCTGTATAATAGGCTCCAGTTTCATCCACCTCATTAGAACTGAAATAGATTGCCAGTCCAGGTTCTATGCATGAGACAGGGTGCTCAGGGCTGGTGCACTGGGATGACCCTGAGGGATGGGATGGGGAGGGAGGTGGGAGGGGGGTTCAGGATGGGGAACACATGTACACCCATGGCTGATTCATGTCAATGTATGGCAAAAACCACTACAGTATTGTAAAGTAATTAGCTTCCAATTAAAATTAATTAATTAAAACAAAACAAACAAACAAAAAAAAGAAGCAGGGTAGATCTCAGCTAGTCCCTGATACAACAGTTAACCATGTAACATATTTCCTGCTAATGGCAGACATTCCTACAATTAACCTATTTGTACCCTTCACTGTAAACTATTCCTGACATTCTGTATAATACCAGGACCAGCAAAGGACCCAAGAGAATGTACATACATTATGCTTCTTTCTTATTTTAGAAATTTTCAGAAATTCAGGGAATCTTATGAGACATCTACTTCTGAACATTTTATTGCTGTGCAGTTATCCAAGAGATAAGGACTCTTGGTGACTATTTTTTTATTTTATTTTTAATTGGAGAATAATTACAATATTGTGATGGTTTCTACCATACATCAACATGAATCAGCCATAGGTATACATATGTCCCCTCCCTTTTGAACATCCTTCCCCATCCCACCCCTCTAGGTTGTCACAGAGCACCATCTTAATGGCCATCCTTCACAGGCAGGTTCCTATTAACAAGAAAGTTTTAATGCTTTGTATACCACTGGTAGTCAGTAAAGAAGTTAGTGATCCATTAAAGTACGGGACAATCTAAAAGTAGACTTTTTTTTTTTTGCTGCCCTTTAATATAAGGCTCACTACTGTGGGCAGTGTTTGTACTCAGCTCTGATAGGAATGAGTACCTCGTATCACCAAACAAGTTGACATATTCCTGCAGATTTATTAATAATACTTCACATGAGCCATTCTTTTGAATCATAATTGGCCTCTACACACATCAAGCAGTTTATTTTTAAGAGCAAACCCTGGGAGAGTTTATAGCTACATGGACACACCTCAGGGCCATGCTTAACTAAGCTTCGGGTTAATATATACCTGACACTTTGCAGTGTTTCATAGTTATTGGAACGAGTTTGAATCCCATTCTTCTGCCAAGTTTCAGATGTTTGACACCACTAGGAAGCAATATAATGTAATGGTTGGCCATGTGATCTGTAGTATCAAATTGAGTTTGAATCCCAACTCCACCATTCAATCAGTATATGACCTTGGAAACTTTCACTGTTTGCTATGGTTGCCTAGGTATTTCTGATAGCAAATATTTCTGACTGGGTGGCCTAAACAAGAGAGATTTATTTTCTCACAATTCTGAAGGCTAGAAGTTTAAGATCAAGGTATTGGAGGGTTGGAGGTGAGAGCCTCTCCCCTTGGCTTGTCACTGGCCATCTAACCATGTCTTCACATGGTCTTCCCTTGGTATTACTCAGCATGTGAGCTCCCATACTTGGGTCAAGGACACCACTAGCCTCACTGACTCAGTCCTTTGTCCCCTAGCAGGTCAGCTGCCCAGTCTTGCCAGTTTTTCTTTTGAAATGACCCCAAAATATTTGGCTTTTACAAACAATAACAGGTATGAGGATTGTCACATAATAATAAATGAAATAATTTTTAACTGACTATAAAATGATAGGTATATGTACTTTTATGATCATAAAGTCTGAAATACATCTTATAGGGGTTGGTAGAACATGTTATAAGTAATTAACTGGTTGCCTAATTTTTTTCTATAAATCTATGTGTGAAAGAAAGGAAATAGCCAGCAGTGACAAAAAATATCCTTCCCTATCAGACCTGCCCTGTGAAGAAGGCCTCCATCTTCTAATATTAAATCACCACTTTGTACACATTATACACCTTTTATAATCATATTGTACAACCTAAATATATACAATTTTTATTTGTCAATCATAATAAAGCTGGGAAAAAATGAAGTTGCTGTTCACTGTTAAAAAATAATAATAATATGTAGAATAATGTATTAGCATCTCTGACTTCTGTTTTCCCTCCATTCTGGTCATTTTGTTTTTACATTTTTCTTCCTTGGTTCTTATATATCTCTTTCCGAGACATATTCTGAAATTTGAATTTTTGTATTTGGTTTTATTTAATTTTTAATTTAATTTTTTTTTGGACAGAAAAGAGCAAGTCAGTACCTTGTATCAAAACATCAACCTTGTGGAGCCAAGACTCATTCAACCATATGAACATGTTATAAAGAACTTTATCCGTGAGATCAAACTTCAGAGCACAGAAATGGAAAACCTCGCCATTGCAGTGAAGAGGTATTAAAGTCTTTCCTCTCTCCATGGCAGAAGGGGTCCTTTAAGTGGCTCTCTGACTGAGTGGCACAAAGATGAAACATATTATGTTATGATATGGGGGGACTGCCCAAACCTGAGGAATCTGGAGCCTTCTGAACTAAGCCAGCATGAGGGAAGCTGAGTCTGGCAGTACTTTGTAGCATCAGCCAGCAGTCCATCAGCATGTCCCCATGATCCTATCGTATAAACCTTTCAAGGGCTGTGATCCATACAGAACTGTTCAAAGAGTTTCATTATCTTATATCCAGCCACTTGAAACCTACAGGAAACTTTTCATCCAGAGAGAGGCAGGCAGAGCCTGTCTCTCATTTGAAGCCTGACCTTGTCACTAACAGGAGAGTGACTCTGGGTGGGTTACTTACTCTCCCTGAGTCTCAGGTTCTGCATCTGCAAAGTGAGGCTATAAATTTTCACATCCTCAGGGTGTGGAGACTTCATGGGTGAGTCATGGGTGATGCCCTTGGCACTGGCCTTACCACATGGCGAGTGCTCAGCAGTGCTCCTTTCCCTCTCTCTAGCCCTCCTCACCAGCTTAAACTGAAAGTCTGAAAACCTCTAGCCCCTGACTCTCATCAGACAGTTTATGAAAGCCACAGCTGGCTCACACAGACTTTGTTAATGGTTTTAACAGCAATGCAGTGCCAAAGAAAAATTTATATTTGCAATATAATTTATATGTTACAGTCCAAACATCAGCGAAAACACACTCACTCCCTGTATATACATGTACCCACACAGATACATGGGACGCACATAGATATACACACATTCACACAGGTGGCCTGTAAGGATAGTCCTGTGTAAACCCATCAGGAAGAAAGAATGGCATTCTCTCCCCTCTGTTCTCCTTCCCAGCCAGGCTGCTCTCCGCTGTAGAGGGAGTGGAACTCCTGGGGCATCTCTCCCCTCTACTTCTGTGCGTGGGATCTGGTCTAAGCACAAGGCCTCTTAAAGGCCGCTTCTCTGAGCTGACAGAAACCTCACTGAGGTGTTTAGGTGACTCCTGTAAACATTCTCTTACCTTCTTGACTAAGGACCATCTGTCCTCATGTGTTTTGGGTTGGGGGAGGGCCTCAGTCTTTTCACTCCACCCTTGCATCTGAAGAAGGGATTCCCAGTGTCCTAGTAGGAGTCCTGGACTAAGGTTAAAGTGGGCATTCCCAACATGCTGGACACATTACTGGGAGTTGAGTCTTTCTGCCATGGGGTCGAAAAGAGTTGGACACAACTGAGCGACTAAACTGACTGACTGACCAAGTCTTATGGGGCAAACAGTGTGTCTTTATAGACTACCCTGATTTAACCCTCCAAAAAAAAAAAAAATGAAAGAAAAAAAGAGTTGTTCAGAAGTGAAGAAGGCAAAGAGGACACATTCAGGAGCAGTCCTGAGTGCCCAGATGTCTGGCACTGGGTGGCTGAGGAAAATGAACATATAAAGGGAGAAACAAATGTGTGGCTTAGCTACGTACAGTCCCAGAGCTGACCAATAAAACCTGAAAGTCTCTGTGGAGATACATGGTGCCTGCATTTGAAATAGCAAGTGTTTGTAAACAGACTAAAACTAGATGACAGTCCAGAGTTGGTTAACATAACCTCAGCGGGCTGTAAGGTGAGGAGGAAGTTAACGGGAGCAGAAAACAGTTATAAGTCACCCAGAATTTTACTTTGGGGTCTTCCCTCCACCCATCAATGCTTGTTTGGAACCTTATGTAGAAATTAAACTAACGAGTAAATTGTATGAGAGGGAGTAAATGAATTAGAAGCAGGTAGGATGGTGTGGTGGAGAAGGCAATGGCAAGCCACTCCAGTACTCTTGCCTAGAAAATCCCATGGGTGGAGGAGCCTGGTAAGCTGCAGTCCATGGGGTCGCTACGAGTCAGACGCGACTGAGCAACTTCACTTTCACTTTTCACTTTCATGCAACGGAGAAGGAAATGGCAACCCACTCCAGTGTTCTTGCCTGGAGAATCCCAGGGACGGCAGAGACGGGTGGGCTGCCGTCTATGGGGTCGCACAGAGTCAGACACGACTGAAGTGACTTAGCAGCAGCAGCAGCAGGATGGTGTGGTGGAAGCCATTAGACTGGAAGACGAAGGCCTTCTACTGAATCCTGTTTCTCCTTTTATCAACACCATATCATTGGGGCAAGTAAATTGACTCTAAGTCTCATGGTGGCTGCTTTCAAGTCACAATCTAGTTGAGTAGGCAAGACATATGCATGTGAAAATTTAGATAATTGGACACCGAGCTGAGATTGAACAAAAAAATTTTAGGGCTTAATCTGAAGCCTCAATTATTGTAAAGTGACAGATGTCTTCTTACTAGACAATTATTAAATAAAACTATCTGAACATCATCTCAAAGAAATTGTCCTGTTTCTAACTTTTGGCAATTCAGTATGCTCTGCCCCCATAGAAATATGATTTATTGATTATATTCATAAAAGAAACAGGAATTTTCTAAAGGGCAACAATATCTACATTGCAAAACTTTAGGAAACTGACTAGAAATAATTTTTGAGATCTTTTTTCCTGTTTAACTGTAGCATATAGCATTGTGTGTTTCATGTAATAAAATTTCAGAATTGTGTCTATCCATGGAGGGTTTTTTTTTTTTTAATCCAGTGTTGTACCTCAGCAGCAAAAAAACTTTTCAGAATTTACTGCAAGCTCTCAGTAATCTGGTATCTTTCTCTGTTCTTTGCTACAGTATAGTTTAATACCACTTAATCTATTCTGTTCCATTTATTTAATATCTAGTTTCAATGTCCCTTTACACCCAGCTGGTCAAATTGCCAATCTCACTTTATTATGTGGAAGGAATCTGTAAAATAGCTTGAAATAGCTGAGGTCAGAATTTTCTCTTCATGCTACAAGGCCAAGAGTATAATGAAAAGGTGTGTACCCTCTTGAATTTCAGAGCCCAGGACAAGGCAGCCATGCAGTTGAGTGAACTGGAAGAGGAAATGGATCAGAGGATTCAGGCTGCAGAACACAAGACACGGAAAGATGTGAGTTTGTGGGACTGGCCTGTTTATGCGATGAATCCTTGGACTACCTTTTGTGTACAGGGCACGGGGCATTCTCTGGGTTATGGCACATCCAGGTTGCCACAGGCACTCTCAACAAGGGCTTTGTTGGTGGTGGTTTTGAGGGGGATAGATTAGGGAAAAAGAGAGAGACAATAAGAAGTCAAATAAAGGGGCTAAGCTGCTTCAGACTTGGAGGTCAGGAGCCTCCTTGAAGAGGGGACAGGAGAGCTGAGGCCTAAAGGAGAAGGCTGAACCTGTCTTCATAGGGGAGGTTGGCTTCACCCTTAATACCACTGTCTCTCAGCCCATGGCCACTACTGCTTTAAATCTAGATTGCAAGGACTTCCCTGGGGTCCAGTGACTAAGGCTACAAGCTTCTAATACAGAGGGCCCAGGTTCGATCCCTGGTCAGGGAACTAGATCCCACATGCCGCAACTAAGATCCGGGGCAGTCAAATAAATAAATAATATAAATTAAATAAATCTAGATTACAATGAAGTTAAAACACTGTCACGGTGGGATATGCTTTTACTTACCAATACAGGAACTCTCATAGTTGGAAGTTAGGTGTTAACCTTTAGTGACTTTCATAGGAGAAATAATTGTCTTTCTTCCTTATAAAATATATTTGAGTGATTAATGTTTACTGCAAACAGAAAAGAGACATATTTCTTTGAGTAGCTAATGTTAGGTTGAACGTTCTCTTTTTTCTGTTCATTTTTCCCCATTAACTCTGAGAAGGAGAAAATTGAGTGAGAAGGGCCTGGGTATTGGCCTCTGATAGACCTGCAATAGAGGAGACCTGGGTTCGATTCCTAAGCTGGGAAGATCCCCTGGAGGAATGCATGGCAACCCACTCCAGTATTCTTGCCTGGAGAATCCCATGGACAGAGGAGCCTGGCAGGCTACAGTCCAGGGGTCACAAGAGTCAGACAGGACTTAGCAACTTAACTGCAGGCCTAAGTTTGCCTCCTGGCTCTGCCCCATCTCAGTTAAGTGGCACTGGAAAAATTACCTAGCCTCTGAGCCTTTGTTGTTTCAACTTTAGATAGGATAAGCCACCAACCTGCTTTAAGGAGGGTGGAGCCTGATGGTCTGTATGCATGCCTAGCCTAGTGCTGAGGTGTGGTAGGGGCACCATGGCTGTTACCATTCTCCTCTTTCCCATTGCTCTGTATACCTTATGATCTTTCAGATTCTTCACCTTGCTTTGCTTTACCACATATATGCCTTCAGGTCTCTTTGTTCTCCTATCTCTTAATAACACATTTAATAACTGTTTGGATATCATGTAAATGGCTCAGAGTCCATGATCCAGGGTTAATGTAATGGTTATCTCATTCTTTTGTTAGCCCTTTATTTTTCTAGTCTAAAAACAATAACATCCTAATTTTTCTGCCTTTCCCCTCTCCAGCCATTTAATCTGCATTCATTCATTCATCGCACATATCAAGCACATGTTTTGTTCTGCGATAAATCTCTGCCTCATCCAGCTAAGCATTTCCCAAATTGGTTGTTGGTAATGGATACCCAGGCTTCCCACGTGGCACAGTGGTAAAGAATCCTCCTGCCAGTGCAGGAGACAGAGCGATGCTGGTTTGATCCCTGGGTGGGAAAGCTCCCCTGGAGTAGGAAATGGCAACCTGCTCCAGTATTCCTGTCTGGAAAATTCTATGGACAGAGGAGCTTGGTCGGCTATAGTCCATAGGGTCGCAAACAGTCAGACATGACTAAGCACAGACTAGCACACAGTGGATACCTGACCACAGACCATCTGTTATAACTTCATGTTTTGTTCATTATAACATCTTCCTCTCTTTCCTTGGCTCTGGTACAGGGGTGGTGCATACGTGGCATCCACAGCAGTGTTGCTGTGTTCCACAGAAATGGCATACACAGCCAGTGAGTCACTGCACAGACACAGTCTCTGAAAACCTCAGCACACGCTGCCAACAGAGCTCCTTTGACCGTGGGATGACACCTGTTTGTTAGTCTGTCCCAGTCTCCTAGTCTGTCTGGAATAACACTTCTAGGCTGATTGAAGACTTTCCATAACTTACCTCTACTAAGCATGTCTCACCTGGCTCTCCACGGCTCATTGCTCTGCTTTCACTCCAGCTGTTTTCTTGGCCTTGATGACTCTTTTCCACTTTCCTAAATTTTGCAAAGCTCAGAGAAAGTCTTCCCTTCTCCCCAGTGCCCTGCCATAGTCCTCCAGCCACATTCACCTCCTCCTGACCTTGACTCCTCTTGCACAGGTAGTGTTTATCCCATTGTGTCAATTAGGGTTTTTTTAAAAAATATGCTTTAACAGCTTTATGGAGGTGTAATGGGCAGGCAATAAACTGTATATATTCAAGGAGTAGAATATGATGAGATTTATGTATATACTGAGGAACCACCATCACAGTCAAGGTAATGGTTACATTCACATACTGCTGGTTTCCATGCCCCTGTGTCATGCCTCCCTCTCGGCCCCTCCTTGTCAGAACCATTTGGTGTCTTCTCCAGTGAAGCATCTGTCAGAGTCTTTTGTTCATTTTTAAAACTCCGTTTGGTTGTCTTCTTTTTTCTTTTTTTATTTTCGCCATGCACAGGGCAAAATGTGTGGGTTCTTAAATCCCCAACCAGGGATCAAATCTGTGCCCCTCGCAGTGGAAGCATGAAGTGCCAACCACTGGGAACCAGGGAAGTCCCTGGTTGTTTTCTTATTATTGAGTTTTAGGAGTTGTTTATATATTCTTATCTGTAAATATTTCCTCCCAGACTGTGACTTATCTTTACATTCTCCTAACAGTGTCTCTAAAAATGTAGACATTTTTTGGGTTTTTTTTTCAGTCCAGTTTGTCAGCTTTTTCTTTCATGTATCCTGCTTTTGATATTTAAGAAATCTTTGCCTACCCCAAGGTTGCAATGATTTTTCTCCCATGTTTCTTCTATGAGTTTTATTGTTTTAGGTTTCACATTTAGGATCCATTTCGCAAGGTATGGATCAAAGTTCATATTTTTTTGCATGTGCATATCTAATTGTTTCAGCCCATTTGTTGAAAATACTATCTGTTCTCAGTTGAACTGCCTTTGCACTTTGTCCAAAATCATTTTTATCTGTGTTTGGTTTATTTCTGGGCTTTCCATTCTGTTCCATGGGGTCGCAAAGAATTGGACACGACTCGTCGACTGAACAGCAATGGCAACAATGCTGGTATTGCATTGTCTTGATGACTGTTCATAAATAAGTCTTGAAATCAAATAAAATTAATTCTTCAGGTTTGTTCTTTTTCAAAGTTTCTATTTTAGGTCTTCAATTTCCATAGAATCAGGTTGTTGTTTGTTGTTTAGTCACTAAGTTGTGTCCAACTCTTTGCGACCCCACGGACCATAGCCTTCCAGGCTCCTCTGTCAATGGAATTCTCCAAGCAAGAATACTGGAGCAGGTTGACATTTCCTTCTCTAAGACTCAGGTTGTCAGTTTCTTAAAAAAAAAAAAAAAAAAAAACTCTGCTGGGGTTCGGCTGGACTTCATTGCATCTATAGATCAATTGGAGGAGAATTGGCATCTTAATAACAATGAATGATCCACAAACTTGATATATTCTTTGTTTATTTAGGTCTTATTACACTCAGTTTTACATTATAAACTTAAAACTTTATTTGAATACAGAACACAGGATATAAAATTCCACAATATGTTAAGAGAAAAAGAAAATTAAGAGCTATTTAGGCTCATGAGAGCTACAGCCCCTGACCTCCAGGGGTGCCCTTTTGCCATTCTCTGCACCAGGAGCAATACATAAGAGAAGTACCAGCCTGTGAGCAGCACTTTGCATGGAAATTTGCAGTTGGTGTGATTTGTATTTAGATAAGGTATAGTAGTAGTGTTAGTCACTCAGCTGTATCCAGCTCTTTGTGACCCCCATGGACTGTAGCCCACCAGGCTCATCTATCCATGGGATTCTCCAGGCAAGAATACTGGAGTGGGTAGCCATGCCCTCCTCCAGAGGATCTTCCCAACCCAGGGATCAAACCCGGGTCTCCTGCATTGCATGTGGATTATTTACCATCTGAGCCACCAGGGAAGCCCAGGGAGACTCTTGGAAAAACAGTGAACACACCAGGTCTTCCTGAGTCCTGATAACATGATGGGACTCGGGCAAGTGATGGGGCCCTTGGCTGAGCCAGAGCTTTTCATTAAACATAGCAGTATTTAATTAGCTACTTAATCAATGTGCTACAGCCCTCTATCACAATCAAGTAGTGGCCTTAGAGGTGTCACCCCAGGTAATGTGTGTATATAGGTTGTAGGATTCCGCAGTTCCTTCACTCTTGTAGGTTTCCATTCTGGAAGTGCTGGGCATCTTAAGTTTGGTTACTTCCCTTATGCCTTCTCACCATCTCTGTGTAGATTTGGGATCAGCCTTCAGTTCAGTTCAGTTCAGTTGCTCAGTCATGTCTGACTCTTTGCGACCCCATGGACTGCAGCACACCAGGCCTCCCTGTCCATCACCAACTCCCTGAGTTTATTCAAACTCATGTCCATTGAGTCAGTGATGCCATCCAACCATCTCATCCTCTGTTGTCCCCTTCTCCTCCAGCCTTCAATCTTTCCCAGCATCAGGGTCTTTTCCAATGAGTCTGCTCTTTGCATCAGGTAGCCACCATATTGGCGTTTCAGCTTCAACATCAGTCCTTCCAATGAACATTCAGGACTGATTTCCTTTAGGATGGACTGGTTGGATCTCCTTGCTGTCCAAGGGACTCTCAAGAGTCTTCTCCAACACCACAGTTCAAAAGCATCAATTCTTTGGCGCTCAGCTTTCTTTATAGTCCAACTCTCTTGGTTAGACACAAAATGTTTCTCACCTCTAGTATTTTGAAGAGCCTATTTAAATCAACAAGTTGGTTTTGTTGTGTGTGTGTGTTTTTTTTTTTTTTTTCCAGGAAAAACGCAAAGCTGAGGAAGCCCTCAGTGACCTCAGGCGTCAGTATGAAACAGAAGTGGGAGACCTGCAGGTGACGATAAAGAAACTCAAGAAGGTAGATATAGGGCAGCTCGACTGAGGGATAACTTCATTATCTCCGTGTGTCTAAATTTTTAGCAACTAAAAACATAGGGAATCATATTGAAGCTGTGGATGGATCAGATATCAGAATCAAATTGGACTCCTTGGCAAGAATTTTTTTAAAGGCCTCAATTTCTTTTTCTGAGGGCAGCATATCTTTTGCATAGATCTAATGGATATTTCTGATCCCTTGAACAGTTGTCCATCAAACCTCAGTTTTCTTTCCATGTCTTTACCAAGTGCCCTCGAGTCCCACGTATCTGGTGGACTGTCTTCTCATGACAGCAGCAACAGTCTTTCCTGGTCATGTAGTCCTTCACCCAGCTTACTACAGGTTACATGTATTCACTGGATATTTATTAAATGAAATGAATATTTCTCTTCTCTGTAGCAAGTTCCAGATCTAGAGGACCCCTGATCAGAGCACAGGGTGGGAGAGAATCTGTTGAAGTGAAACCAAAGGTGTGATTGGTTTTGGCCTTTGTTCTATTTGTTTTCTAAAGATTAGGGTCCATTTTACTGTGTGGTTTGCTGGTAGGTGTTTAACAACAGGCTCTGGAGGAGTTCCCCTGTGGTCCAGTGGTTAGGACTCTGAGCTTCCCTTGCAGGGGTCGTGGGTTAAATCCCTGATGGGGGTAAGATCCCACATGCCACACCTGGCACAGCCTAAAAAAAAAAAGCAGGTTCTGGAAAGGGGAGGAAAGAAGGAGGATTTCTGATATTTGCCAATTTCCATAGTATAAATATTTCCACCATTACCAATTTCAAGCTGCCAAGTTGACATCACTGAATGCAGTTTGGGAAGAGATGCTTAAAATAAATAGGCTCTCACCTGCTGATATACATTGTCTCCAGCACAGTATTGGATTCACTTCCTGCATGTGGATTGTCTCTATAACTAATAGAAATATCTTAGCTAAAATGAAAATAGGTACTTAAAAAATAATTGTCCCTGCAAGTGGCACTGTGAATGTGGGCACATCACTTTGCTTCTCTGATCGGTCATACGATAACCTTTAATGCTCCTTTCAGTGCTCATACTGAATGAGATTAAGTGACAACTGTATTTTGTGGGTTATTGTAATTTAAACCTCTGACATATTAAGATTTCTCCCCAGCATTCTTCTTGGAAAAGTATTATCAATGTCAACCTTGTATGTGATTTCCAGAGGTCATTAGACCATAATACAATGCTTGTATTACAGAATTTGAATGGACCAATCCTTTGCTTTATGCTAGAGGCATAGATTCTCCTAGTCCCTGTCCTTACTTATTTCCATGTCATCCCAAATCATTATACTAAGATTATGTTTGCAAGAGGAGACACAGAGGGACTTCACTGGTGGTCCAGTGGTTAAGAATCTGTCTGCCATTGCAGGGGACACACGTTCAGTCCCTGGTCAGGGAACTAAGATCCCACATGCCATGGGGCAACTAAGCATGCAGGCTGCAGCTGCTGAGCCCAAGCACTCTGGAGCCTACCCACCACAACAAAGATACCACATGCACAGCTAAGACCTGACGCAGCCAAAAATAAATAAATAAATATTTTAATAAAAAAAGAGGAGACACAAGAATTTCTTGCCCTCATACAACATAATGATGAAGACCAAAAAGGCACTGAACAGTAAGAGTCAGGAGTGATGAGACCTGAGTCTTTATCGAGGCTGTGCCAATTCCTTCCTGTAACACCTGGGACAATTGGCTTCATGATTCTGATGGTTAGCTTCTCATCTGTAAAATGGGATTAATAATAAACTGTCCTGTCTAACCACAATAACTGACATTTTATTGACTGTGTAGCTTATTAACCCTCTTCTTCATTATTTAAGAAAATCGAATTCTCAAACTTTGTCTGAGGAAAGTATAAGTTTCCCACTTTTACAGCTGAGGACATTGAGTTCCAGGTTTAATAGCTTGTTCAAAGCCTAACCGCAACTGCCAGTGGAGAAGTAGCCCAGACGCCTGCATCTACCACCAGTGAGCAGGGCACTGGGCAGGGAGATGTGGGCTGTATAATCAGTGCTTAAAGTAAGGACTGGGCCTGAATGCCTGAGGGCAATCTGAGGAAGCTAATGTGAGGTAAGCAACCCGAACTGTGGGATCACCAGAGAGAGAAAAAAAAAAAAGAACTTTCCCGCAAAAGCTCTAATGTTCACCTGGCCCATTCACAAAAAAATGGATTGAACGAATACCAAAGGAGAGCTAGGTGGCTGCACACAAGCCCCTTCACCCCATCCTCCCAGAGGCAGGCATGTGACAGCCAGAGCCAGAAGGCAAGGGGCTGCTACAGTCTCGGCCCCAGAGATAGCATCTTCCACCAAACTGTGAGCATGCTTCCAGTTGCTAACCATATCTTCATGGGATCCTGGATGGTTGACATCTGCCAGGAGGGTTGCAGCCTGAGATCAGCTCCCCAGAGGAGACACATGGCACAGCTGAGATGGTGCTATCATAAAGCACCCTGAGTGGCTGGGACCAGGGAGGTGATTAAGATGCATGGTCCCCCAGGACAGTGTGCTCGCCAAGCACCTGGTCACCTGAATTGCTCAGAGCTGGGAAGGGTGCAAAATGCACACCAATCCATGTCTATGCCCTTGCAGAGTACCCTGGAGCCTAAGCAGTGTAGACCCGGGAAGCACATGCTGCCTTGAGCTGTGGCAGACCCAGGCAGAACACTCTCTGACATAAATCACAGCAGGGTCCTCTAGTCCATACACTGCAAGCACTCCCCACACACACACCAGCAATATTTGTTTGCAGTGTCCCTCCCTCCCCACAACACAACTGAACAAGTGAGCCTAAATAAGTGACCCCTTTTACCCCCTTGTGTCAGGGCAGAAATTGGACACTGAAGAGACTTGCAAACAGAGGAAGGCAAAATAAACAAACAAGAGGGAACTGCTCCAGAAGTGACAGGTGCAACAGATTAAACCCTGTAGTTAACATTGACTATGCATTGGAGGGGGCCTATAGACCTTGAGAACAAATAAAGGCTGGAACAAGGAATTATCTTAAACTGAACTGACCCCACACTGCCCATAATAGATTAAGGAAACAATTCCATTCACCATTGCAATGAAAAGAATAAAATACTTAGGAATATATCTACCTAAAGAAACAAAAGACCTATATATATAAAACTGTAAAACACTGGTGAAATCAAAGAGGACACAAATAGATGGAGAACATACCATGTTCATGGATTGGAAGAATCAATATAGTGAAAATGAGTATATTACCCAAAGCAATCTATATATTCAATGCAATCCCTATCAAGCTACCAATGGTATTTTTCACAGAACTAGAACAAATAATTTCACAATTTGTATTTAAACACAAAAAACCTTGAATAGCAAAAGCAATCTTAAAAAGAAGAATGGCACTGGAGGAATCAACCTGCCTGACTTCAAAGTTACTACAAAGCTACAGTCATCAAGATAGTATGGTACTGGCACAAAGACAGAAATACAGATCAATGGAACAAAATAGAAAGCCCAGAGATAAATCCACAAACCTATGGACACCTTTGTTTTTGACAAAAGAGGCAAGAATATACAATGGAGAAAAGACAATCTCTTTAACAAGTGGTGCTGGGAAAACTGGTTAACCACTTGTAAAAGAGTGAAACTAGAACACTTCCTAATACCATACACAAAAATAAACTAAAAATGGATTAAAGATCTAAATGTAAGACCAGAAACTATAAAACTCCTAGAGGAAAACAGGCAGAACACTCTCTGACATAAATCAC
>NW_011494713.1:3502265-3516052 GCF_000754665.1 Bison bison bison
AGAATGGCTGCTATCAAAAAGTCTACAAGCAATAAATGCTGGAGAGGGTGTGGAGAAAAGGGAACCCTGTTACACTGTTGGTGGGAATGCAAACTAGTACAGCCACTATGGAGAACAGTGTGGAGATTCCTTAAAAAATGAAATAGAACTGCCATATGACCCAGCAATCCCACTGCTGGGCATACACACCAAAGAAACCAGAGTTGAAAGAGACACGTGTACCCCAATGTTCATCGCAGCACTGTTTACAATAGCTAGGACATGGAAGCAACCTAGATGTCCATCGGCAGATAAATGGATAAAACAGTTGTGGTACATATACACAATGAAATATTACTCAGCTATTAAAAAAACGCGTTTGAGTCATTTCTAATGAGGTGGATGAAACTGGAGCCTCTTATACAGAGTAAAGTAAGTCAGAAAGAAAAACACCAATACAGTATATTATCGCATATATATGGAATTTAGAAAGATGGTAACGATGACCTTATATGCGAGACAGCAAAAAAAGAGACATAGATATAAAGAACAGAGTTTTAGACTCTGGGAGAAGGCGAGTGTGTGATGATTTGAGAAAATAGCATTGAAACACGTATATTACCATATGTGAAATAGATGACCAGTCCAAGTTCGATGCATGAAACAGGGCACTCAAAGCCGGTGCACTGGGACAACCCAGAGGGATGGGATGGGGAGGGAGGTGGGAGGGGGGTTTGTAACAGGGGGACACATGTACACCCATGGCTGATTCATGTCAATGTATGGCAAAAACTACCACAATATTATAAAGTAATTAGCCTCCAATTAAAATAAATAAATTTTTTAAAAGTACGACTTGGAAAAAATAAATAAACCTGCATTTCAAAGATTTTAATTATTTAAAGCAAAATTTCAAATTCTTATGGATTACATCTAATTTAATGATTTATGTGGTTGTATAATGTTCAAAATTGAAGACGTTTAGAATTCCCAGATCTGAATGTGAATATATTCCTAAACTTAGTGGAACCAACTAAAAGTGAATTTGTAAATGTTCAACTTTTACTTGCTCTTTCAGCTAGAAGAACAATCAAAACACATAAGTCAGAAACAAGATGTGGCTGCATTAAAGAAACAAATTTATGATTTATCAATGGTAAGAATTACCTTTTCATTCTCAGTAATGTATTTCCTGTTAGACTACTGTTTCTTAAATAAAATCATGCTATGATTTCAGTGTTCCAGGAATAAAAACTTAAAGAAAAATTAATACTACAGTTAGAGAGTCTTTGAAATACCTCTGACTAAAGGTGTTACATTTTTGGCAGACTTTTCCCTCAGTCTGTTACCTAATACCTATTGTAAATGCTTTTATTTTTCACTCAGAGCGATTATGTGACCTTTAAACATTTATTAGTTAACCCCTGCATTCGTATAACATCAACTCAGATCTGTTTCCCTAGCTTTGTAAGATGAGGTCTTATTGCCCTATCCTTCCTCTTGCTGTCCCTTTCCATCTTCTGCTGACAATATCTCTAGTATTTCTGTTCCCAGAATTGATAATATCTATATCTGTTTCATCATCATTATTTTCTTTAGTTTCTAGGTTGACTCAAACACTGAAAGCCAATAATGAATATTTCCTTTATTATGAATCTAAATATTCTCCCCTGCAGAGCCAAGAAGTGAGCATGAATGAGCTAGAATTGCATTTATTTCTCTCCACTTATTATCCCTGTGTCACTCAAAAAGAGAAGGTCCCCCAGCTTTGTGGTTAGGATCCATTTATGCACTACCAGTTCCAGATTTTGCTACCTCTTAGTTGGTTTTATGCTTGAATCATGACTTTAAAGAGTTGCTTACTTCTCTTGGATTCTCTTGGTGGGGTTTTTGGTTACTTATAAAAAGAAACTCTGCCATCTTCATATCCCTGATACCTTGCAATTTCTATCTATTCTTTGCAGTACATGGAATTTGTTTTTTCATCTCCTGAAAATATTGGAGAAGTTTTGGAGTCCAGGAGATTTCAATTCTTATTGGATTGATTGCTTTTTAAATTTGCTACTCAAATGTCACCTTGGAATTTCTGACCATTTCAGGTAGCCAATGTATGATTCCTGTGCAGCTAGGAAAATAGATCTGTTTACTTCAGGGCCTCTCTTCTGAAAGACAGTCTGCTTGGAGCTCTCTATGTGAAGCTGGCTGTCAAACGTGGAACCCCAGGTACCATATGCATGAGGCATGGATACGTACAAAGAGAAGGCTTAGCTTTCCTTTGGGGAATCATTCAGTTATTTTTAAATAACTTGTTGCCTTTGGAATCAGCTCTGGCTTTCTGCTCTTCTTTCCTAGAGTAAGAGCAGGTATGGGCTTGAGAGGCAGCATGACTTAATACACAATTTTAATCTCTGTTTTCAGCCCTCTTTCTCACTCTCTGGGCTTCTGCCTGACCAGTTGTCTCTGCTCTGCTCTACAGCAGAACCTTCAACACCCATCATCTGGACCTCATTTTCCCCTTCTTTCTTCCCTTTGTCAGCGCATTGCCATCCAGTTTCCTTTTTCCAGCAATGTTTTTAGATCACTTGGCTGTTGACTGGCCCCTCTTCCATTCTTTTATTAGTTTATTTCCTTTGGTATTTCATGTTAATAGGGTCTCAAAAGGGAAAGAAGACTAGTTCATGTGCCCAGTCTACCATATTTAACCAGAAACTTCCAGTGATTTTTTTTTTTGTTCTTTCTCTTTTGTTTTTAAGAAAAATATAGAAATTTCCTAACCACACAGGCTTATTTTTAAGTATAAAAGTTAATAATATTAGGTAATAGGATGTATTATGAAAAGTAGCCCATCTACCTGGTAATAGATACTGTCAATTCCACACACTATCAGTAATTCCACAGCTCTCATTAAGTAAAGCAGATGTTTAAATGTTTGGTCTCCATTGTTTTACCAATTACATGTTAAAGAATCATCATGATAAACTCTTACTGTTGTAGTTTGGCGCCAAATGGCCAAGTATTTAAAAAAGAAGAACAACAACAACAACTTTGAGGATTTAATTTTGACATTTTAAAACTTTATTAAAATTTAAAATTACCTTGAATTGATAATTAGTTCTTTGAACACCAAGGTTTGAAGACAGTGGAGGGGTGAGAGTGACATGTGGGAAAGTTAAACTGTACTTGACTTCATGTCTCCCTGTGGAAGAAACTCTGAGTCTAATGACCTGCACTGTTCCTTTCCTCTAGGAAAATCAGAAAGTTAAGAAAGATCTTTTAGAAGCACAGACAAACATAGCCTTTCTTCAGAGTGAATTAGATTCTTTGAAAAGTGATTATGCTGATCAGAGTCTGAATTCTGAAAGGTATGAAACTTCACATTTTACTTTGTAGTTTGAATGGAATGTTTATTTAGGTAACATCCATGTGAATGAAGCTTAGCTATGTAGTAATAAGGAGTTATTTATTAAGTTTGCTAATATTTTCTTTGCTTTCTAAAGATTTTATGTTTAGTGTCAGATCTAGTGATTCTTATGTTTTTAATTTTTTAAAAAACAAACTGATTCATTAGTTTAATTATTGACTGCTCAGAACAGTGCAGGGCTTAGAAATGTTTGAATTAAATGGGAGCAGAATAATATACCTAAAGTATCAAGAGGCAGTGCTAACTGAGGTGCTTTGAAGGTAGAAACTCCAGCCCTGCAACATAGGCAAGTCATTTTATTTTTACTATGCTTTAGTTTTGCAATATGGTGTTAATAATATAGGATCTAACACACACATAATAATATAGGATCTAGTACACACAAAGGCATGTAATTATACATAGGGAAGATACACATAGATATTTATATAGGAGTATTGTAAATATGAAAATGCATCTATATGCATGACTATATGCATGTATCCCCTAGTACATGTACACTTGAGAAAAATACCTTGTGTTTTGTTTGTTGTTTCACCAACCTTATTCAGAATTAAGATCCTGTAATGGAAAGCTTCCCCAGGTGGCTCAGTGGTAAAAAAATCCACCCGCCAATGCAGGAGATCTGAGTTCGGTCCCTGAGTCGGGAAGATCCCCTGGAGGAGGGCATGGCAACCCACTCCAGTATTCTTGCCTGGAGAATCCCATGGACAGAGGAGCCTGGTGAGCTACAGTCTATGAGGATGCAAGGATCAGACATGACTGAGCATGCCCACGCACAGTGAAAAGCAGTCATACATTTATTAAGTGTTTACTATATACACCCTGAGCTAGATAAGGAGTTATGAGTGTGGAGTACATTTTAAAAAAAGAAAAGATGTGGCCTCTGCTCTTTGAGAACTTCAAATTTAGTTGGGAAACTTAAAACCTAAAAGGTTATGGAGTTAAACAGTATAAGAATTCAACAATGTCAGAAACAATACCACCAGCAGTGTCACACGTTGCGTTTATTGCCGTGAGATGGTAGACAAAGTGTTCTTTTAGTTCAGAAAGGTGGAGACTTTATTAAAGAAGAGACACTTGAGTTAGCTTGTCAACAAGTAACACAGGTCCCACTGACAACTGCCTGATACTGTCTTTAGTACTTCATTAGCATTAACTCAGTCACAGTTTCCTATGCAATAGGACCTTTCCTTATCCTCATTTTACAGATGGAAAAAGAATCTCAGAGACATTCCATGTGTGGCAAAACCCAAAGCAGAGGCAAGGACATAAGGAGGGACATGACTAGTTTGGGCAACAGTGGTCAGGCCAGTGGACAGAAGAAGATATTTTGAATGGAAAGGCAAAAGTTTAAAAAATTTTAAAAGTTTTAAAACTAGTTTAAGGCTGTAATGTAAGGTCCCAGAATTTTTGGCTAAGGAACTTAAATTCCTAGAGACAATTGGGACACTTGTAGCTTTATCAAGAGTGCAAATGGGCAAGTTAGTTATTAGGGACAAAATTTGACAGCCTGGGGGTCTGGGAAAGATAGTGATGGGGGTTGTCTGCTTAGAAATGGGGCTGGGGTGGGATAGGGGCTGGAGGGAAGTGGCTGATGTTCTGAATGGACATTTTAAGGAGAAGGCCAGGACTGCTTCATAATAAAGCAACAGAGGACTTGCTGAGCATGAGTTTATAGTGAACAGAGAAAGCCTAGTTCTGTGGATCCCTCTGTGGCTTAGGGTGGGGAGGGGAGGGCCAGCAGGACTGGGAGCACAGAGATGAGAAAGGAGTATTAATATAGCTAGGATTGGGCCAGCAGGACTGGGAGCACAGAGATGAGAAAGGAGTATTAATATAGCTGGGAGGGCCAGCAGGACTGGGAGCACAGAGATGAGAAAGGAGTATTAATATAGCTGGGATTGGGGTTGCGTACGGAGAAGGCGATGGCACCCCACTCCAGTACTCTTGCCTGGAAAATCCTGTGGACGGAGGAGCCCAGTAGGCTGTAGTCCATGGGGTCGCTCAGAGTCGGACAGGACTGAGCTACTTCACTTTCACTTTTCACCTTCATGCATTGGAGAAGGAAATGGCAACCCACTCCAGTGTTCTTGCCTGGAGAATCCCAGGGACAGGGGAGCCTGATGGGCTGCCATCTATGGGGTCGCACAGAGTCGGACACGACTGAAGCGACTTAGCAGCAGCAGCAGCAGGGGTTGTGTAAGGCTTGATGGTACCGCACTCCAGTACTCTTACCTGGAAAATCCCATGGATGGAGGAACCTCGTGGGGCTACAGTCCATGGGGTCACGAAGAGTTGGACACGACTAAGAGACTTCACTTTCACTTTTCACTTTCATGCACTGGAGAAGGAAATGGCAACCCACTCCAGTGTTCGCCTGGAGAATCCCAGGGACAGAGGAGCCTGGTAGGCTGCCATCTCTGGGGTCGCACAGAGTTGAACACGACTGAAGCAACTTAGCAGCAATAGCAGTAAGGCTTGGAATGAGCAGAGAAGAGTCAGAGGTGAGAGAGTGAGTTGGGTTGAATGGGTAATGTGAGCGCCTGTGGAGAGCAGGCTTAGTAGAAGACCAGGGTTTCAGTCCCGGTAAGGAACAGAGCCAGGGCAGTGGGCTGGGGTGGAGGAGCTGTGGATGCTGCAAAGGGGAATGGAGGAAGCAGAGCCTTGCAGGAGGAAGCAGAGGTGTGGGTATGCTTGTGGCTCACAGGGGAGAAGAGGCTGCTAATGGGCTGAGGGAATCTGAGCAGGAGCATGGAGAGATAGAAACCATGGTCAAGGACACAGGACTTTGGAAGAGGTGGAAAGGAGTCTGGGAGAGTAGGTACAGGTAAGGCAGGACTGAACACCTAATGCTCATTCAAACATAAAATGTAATTTTACAGGGATCTGGAAATAATCCGAGAATACACAGAAGATCGAAATAGTCTTGAGAGGCAAATTGAAATACTCCAGTAAGTTCTCATATTTCTCATCACACTTACATTTAACTTACATTTTGTTAGTAAAACATGTGCCACATATAACACGAGTTGCCATATATCAGAGGCTGGGTTCGGAGAGCCACACATGTTCCTTCTTGATATGGTGACTTTGGCACATCAGTTTAGCTTTCTGATGCTGCTCATCCTACATAAACTCCTCCAATCCAGGAACGAGATTAGAATTCTCTAGAAGTCCTCTTAAATCAGGTTGGTATGTCCAGCGCATCTTTATAATAGATTTATTATACTGGAAAGAACAACAGCCCTGACCTCATCAGCTTTCTGTGCAGCTTGGCACACTGAGAGGCCTCAGGCATCCCTCATAGTGCTTGTCACATCAACCAGTCTTACACGATCATTCTCGCTCAGTCTATTGTGCCTGGTTAGCAGTATGCTTTTCTTCTTTTTTTTAAATCTCTTGGAAATATCGCACCTGCTCTGTCAACTCTGCAACTAAGCTGCAGAATCCATTCTCTGAGGACCTCACTGACAAAACCTCCCTCTTCCCTGACGCCCTTTCTCTCTTTTCTCCCAGGCAATATTTTCTTCTGGTTTTACTTCCCTCAGGTAATGTCAGGTCAGGCTTGATGATTTTTTTCACCATTACAAATGCTTATTAAGCCTCACCTGTGGCACTGATAGAGTTGATATGTTATAAAAATCCTGTTAATTCATTTATTCAGCAGGTTTTCATTTAGCACCTTTTATGGTTCAGGTATACCAGGAGCTGACACTCAGAGAGGCACTCAGCCTCTCTCCTTATGGGCTAGTCTAGGGGAAGAAGATGGAACCTGATCAGTACTTCTAAATATAACGTGCCAAAGGAGAGAGGGGGGCCAAGGGGAGCCATGCATCTTATAAGGGCATTCTCCTATCCAGGAAGGTCCAGAAAGTGTTTCTGGAGGAAGAAACAATTGAATTGAGTTCTGAAGGATGAATAAACCTGAAGCAGGGAAAGAGTAGCTGGTCTCTAAGGCAGAGACTATTTGATTTTAGAGGTTGCTGAGGCTCTGGCTGTTTAAATGGCTTCTGTAAGATATATGGAAAGTAAGTGCCTGAGTTGGGGTTTGAATCCTGAGTCAATATTGGAGCTTTTTTTAAATTAATTTATTTTTTAATTGAAGGATAATTGCTTTACAGAATTTTGTTGTTTTCTGTCTAACCTCAACATAAATCAGCCATAAGGTACACATATGTCCCTTTCCTCTTGAACCTCCCTCCCACCTCCCTCCCTATCCCTCCCCTCTAGGTTGCTACAGAACCCTGTTTGAGTTCCCTGAGACATATAGCAAATTCCCATTGGCTATCTGTTTTACATATGGTAATGTAAGTTTCCATGTTACTCTCTCCATACATCTCACCCTCTCCTGCCCTCCCCCCATGTCCATAAGTCTGTTCTCTATGTCTTTCTCCATTGCTGCCCTGTAGATAAATTATCCAGTACCATCTTTCTAGATTCGACATATATGCGTTAGTATATGATATTAACTTTCTGACTTACTTCACACTGTATAATAGGCTCTAGGTTTATCCACCTCATTAGAACTGTTCAAATGTGTTCTTTTTTATGGCTGAGAAATATTCCATTGTGTATATGTACCAAAATTTCTTTATCCATTCATCTGCTGATGGACATCTAGGTTGCTTCCATGTTCTAGCTATTGTAAATAGTGCTACAGTGAACAATGGGATACATGTGTCTTTTTCAGTTTTGGTTTCCTCAGGGTATATGCCTAGGAGTGGGCTTGCTGGGTCTTATGGTGGTTTTATTCCTAGTTTTTTAAAGAAATCACCATACTGTCTTTCATAGTGGCTTTATCAATTTACATTCCCACCAACAGTGCAAGAGGGTTCCCTTTTTTCCACACCCTCTTCAGCATTTGTTGTTTGTAGACTTTTTGATGATGGCCATTCTGACCAGTGTGAGGTGATATCTCATTGTAGTTTTGATTTGCATTTCCCCTAAAATGAGCAGTATTGAGCATCTTTTCACGTGTTTGTTAGCCATCTGTATGTCTTCTTTGGAGAAATGTCTGTTTAGATCTTTTTCCCACTTTTTGATTGGGTTGTTTGTTTTTCTGGTATTGAGTTGTATGAGCTGCTTATATATTTTGGAAATTAATCCTTTGTCAGTTGTTTCCTTTGGGAGAAAATGAGCATTTTCTCTGAGGGTTGTCTTTTCATCTTATTTATAGTTTCCTTTGTTGTGCAAAAGCTTTTAAGTTTAATTAGGTCCCGCTTACTTACTTTTGTTTTATTTCCATTATTCTAGGAAGTGGGTCATAGAGGATCTTGCTTTGATTTATGTCATCAAGTGCTCTACCTATGTTTTCCTCTAAGAGTTTTATAGTTTCTGGTCTTACATTTAGGTCTTTAATCCATTTCAAGTTTCTCTTTGTGTATGGTGTAAGGAGGTGTTCTAATTTCATTTTTTTGCATATAGCTGTAACATTGGAGCTTTTAACTGGTTTACTTGTGGCCTGGCAGTATAGCACCAGGCCACAAGTAGGAGGAACCAGGAGAAAGAAGTGTGACAGAACACACCAGATGTATCCCCCAGCATGGAGGGGAGAGAGAGTAAGTGGGGCAAGCTGGCTTCAGGCCTTTAGGGAACAGAAAGGCCTGCACCAAACCTGTCTTAACAGTGGAGCTCCCTGAAGGAGAAGCAGTTTCCACGGCATGACTGACTCACTCCTAAAATGCCTGGAGACCTTTGAAGAGAGTTAACACATTGTTAAATTGCACTTCTAGTAATGAATTAACATCTCAGTTTAGAAGATTTGAAGGGAAGTGGTAGAAAGTTACAAGAGGTAATAGGTCCATGTTCTGAACATCACAGCCTGAAAAGAAAGTGGTGACATTGATCCCACTAATACTTTTCTTATCTGCTTCTTTATTGTATGTATTTACTCTGCAGAACAGCTAACAGGAAACTGCATGACAGTAACGACGGCCTAAGGAGTGCCCTTGAAAACAGCTGCAGCAAGCTCAGCAGAGCCTTGGTAGGCCACAGAATTTTACAACGCAATTTCTTCTTTCTTGTGGTAGAGTATTTTGATCAAAAAATCGTGTCTTAGAACTTATAAGAAAGAGAAAACAATTTCCTATAATAAAAGGAGGCAACATTTTCCCAAATTAAAAAATATGCCACTCCTCTGAATAATGTGTAGATGTTTGCCAACTCTTTGTTCAATGTTCCAGAAAACCAGAGAAAGATATAAAAGATGTGGCCTGGATCCTGGAAAAGTTTGTAGTATGGTAAGGACTTAAGGGGGCTTCCCAGGCAGGAGACAAAAGAGACATGGGTTCCATCACTGGGTCAGGAAGATTCTGTGGAGGAGGAAATGGCAACCCACTCCAGTATTCTTGCCTAGAGAATCCCATAGACAGAGAAGCCTGGTGGGCTACAGTCCATGGGGCTACAAAGAGTTGGACACGACTGAAGCAACTTTGCACGCACGCAAGGAATTAAAATGTGCACAGATACCACTAATATAAAAAGTAAGATGTCTCATGGAGGTACAAATAACTATTTCCCTGTAGAGAGAAGAGGGAGAGTGCTTCTGGCCAAGGAGTTTATTTAGACTCTTTGGTTGTTCTTTGTGGTTATGAGATCACCAGAGTGGAAACCTTGGGCTTTTAAACCCTCCTACAGAAACAGGCTAAGGCCCATTTAGAATTTTGAGGACCTTTTCCCAACCAGAAAGCCAGAAAGCCTCTTCCCTGACTTTTGGAGGTCAGCTTCAAGGTTGGGGTTCCAGTGCCACAGCTTTGGGTGTGGATGAGTCAGTCACTAAGTCAAATGATGATTTGAGAAGAGACTAATCCAAAGCTGGTACTGCAAGGTCCTGGCAAATCTGGGAGCCAGGATGCCCCTTGAGGGCTTATATGGCATGGTTTGGACTTCAGATGAAGAGAGAGAGTCCTTTGGGCATTTGTTGCACTTTTTCCCTTGATATCTGTGCTTACATTTTCTCATATAGGATACCAAACTCTCAACTACATTAGTAAATTAGTGTACTACAGGTTTTTAAAATGTATAGAAAATGTTTAAATGGAATGACAAAATATTACTTCTGTATTTTATGTATTACAGCGCATAAATAATATCTCACCAGGGAATACAGTTTCTAGAAGCAGTCCTAAATTTAATCTTCATTCTCCTCAACCTCTGGGCTATGACAGGTATGTTAACACCTTTTTAACTTTTTGTTTGAATTCTGGATCAAAGTTAAAAGGAAAGTACATTTCCTTAGAGGTAAATTAAAAGCATACATTTGGGGCACTAATTTTTATTTTCTACTCTCTGTGAATTTCTGAAACATGAAACACATAAAGATTAAAGTGTTTTAGAATGTTTCAGAGAGGCCAAAGTGATTTCTTTAAGATGTTATCATGACTTGGTTTTATGTATGCTCACCCTTACTTCATCCCTATTATGTCTTATTTCTTAGAAGTGCCCTTTGTAAGAGGTGTTTCAGGAAAGCCAGTGGAACTACGATATGGGATGTTGTGGTGTATGATGTTAAGATTCTTGGAACAATCTGTAAATGTTTAGCGGCTCAGTATATATTATGCAAGCTATGTTCAAGGAAAGGGAAACTTTCAAAACAAATAGAAATGTAGAGAGTAGATGTTTATGAGTTAATGTACAAAAGGAGTCACAGAGGCTTTCCAGAAGTGAGAATTTAGCTCTGTTTTTAATCAAATGAAGTGAAATATTGGCCCTGCTATTACTTGAGATCTAGCAATGAAAACTAAAAGGTTATATTTGTGTATACATGTGTGTACATATATAATAAATATCCTACATACAAATGAGTTCCATTCCAAAAGCACATTCACAAGTCTAGTTTGTTCATAAGTCTAACAAAGTTTGCCTAGGTACCCAACTAATACAACCTGCTCTATAATACTGTATTGTAATAGGTTTATAATATTTTCACATAAATAATACATAAAAAGTAAACTCAAAAAATAAAGAGAACATTTTTAATCTCACAGTCCAGTACCTTGAAAAGTACAGTAGTAAGTACAGCAGCTGGCATACAGGGGCTGGCAGTGAGTGAACAGGTAAGAAGAGTTACTGAATGGAGATAGGAGAGGAGGTGGGAGATGGTAGAGCTGAAGGATTGTCAGCAATAGGAGATGGAGGGCAATTTCACTCATGCCTGACGTTGATGAAATGCATGTTCACATCTTTGAAAGTTCACAACTTGAAGGTTCCTATGTAGGAGATTTACCACACGTGTCCAGTGTTGCTACTTAGAAGGCTCATTTTGTAGTGTATCAAGTTTGATGGTAGAAGTGAGTGCATAAACTGTAGATCTCTGGCCCTCCACTTCTGATGCCACTTTCATATTTTATGTTCCTTCCCTTTTCATTTGAGAACTTTTGGGCTAAAGAATAATGCACCTAATATCTTGGCAACAGCAAAATGGCCAGATAGCTTTTCCAGAAGGTCTATTTTCAAAGGTTATTGGTGATCACTTTTAATAAAATTTTATCCAAATATCAGAATTTTTTCACTGATTTGTGAAGTAAAACAATTTAATGGTATCTCTAGGCATCTGGCTTTTCTGTTTTTGAGAAGTAGATACTACTTTTTAAAATATATGGGTGTGATGCTATTTTTCTTTACTGACGCTTAAGGTCAGTTCTAAGCAAATAAGGGAAAAGCTAGATTACTGAAAATTATTTCAGAAATTTCACCATGATTCATTTTTGAAAATAGTGGGCACCATGAATAAGGCTGGTAGTACTAAACAAAGAGCTCCTTAGCAATATGACTAAGGGACAAAGTCATCATATCCCATTGCCTCCAAGTGACAGGAATATAGCACTTCTGTGCTCATAACCTGGAACAGTCACTAGAGGGCCACCATGATCCAGACTGATGTTCCTTTAGGGGGGAGTTACAGTTTGATATAGGAAGTTAATATTTTATTTTCTTTTTGATGCTAATGTAAAACTTATTAGTCATCAGATCACAAGAGAAAAGAAAAGAAGAAGAAAGGGAAAAAATACCTACAAAACAAGACCAAATTAATGTTTAAATGACAATAAGATTGTTTTTGTTTGTTTGTTTAGTTAGTCCCAGCTCTTTTGCAACCCCATGCTCTGTAGCCTGCCAGGCTCCATCATCCATGGGATTTCTGAGGCAAGAATACTGGAATGGCATGCCATTTCCTTCTCCAGGGGATCTTTCTGACTCAGGAATCGAACCCGTGTCTCCTGCTTGGCAGGAGGATTCTTCACATTGATAATTACTTTATTGACCAGAGACATATTTATATGTCTTTTGTTACCCAAACATTACTGACAAGAGACATTTCGACGTTCACTTACATAACAAATCCCCAGCCATAGACATTAGTTTCTGCTAAAATCACCCCATCAACAATGTAAATGGACTAAATACTTCAACCAAAAGACATAGAGTGACTGGATATAAAAACAAGACCCATATATGTGTAGCCTACAAGAGACTCCCTTCAGATCTAGAGACACACACAGATTGAATGTGAAGGGATGGGAAAAGGATTTCCATACATATGAAAATCCAAAGAAAGCTGGAATAGCAATACTTATATGAGACAAAATAGACTTTAAAATAAAGACTGTTATAAGATGAAACAGAGAAGGCAATGGCACCCCACTCCAGTACTCTTGCCTGGAAAATCCAAGGACGGAGGAGCCTGGTGGGCTGCAGTCCATGGGGTCGCTAAGAGTTGGACACGACTGAGCGACTTCACTTTCACTTTCCACTTTCATGCATTGGAGAAGGAAATGGCAACCTACTCCAGTGTTCTTGCCTGGAGAATCCCAGGGATGGGGGAGCCTGGTGGGCTGCCGTCTATGGGGTCACACAGAGTCGGACACGACTGAAGTGACTTAGCATAGCATAAGATGAAAAAGGATACTACTAATGATCAAGGAATGAATCCCTTGGATTCAGTTCATTCAAGGGATGAATTCTTGGATTCAAGAAGATATAACAATTGTAAGTATATCTAAACCCAACATCAGTTCAGTTCAGTTCAGTCGCTCAGTCGTGTCCGACTCTTTGCAACCCCATGAATCGCAGCACGCCAGGCCTCCCTGTCCATCACCAATTCCCGGAGTTCACCCAGACTCATGTCCATCGAGTCAGTGATGCCATCCAGCCATCTCATCCTCTGTCGTCCCCTTCTCCTCCTGCCCCCAATCCCTCCCAGCATCAGAGTCTTTTCCAATGAGTCAATTCTTCGCATGAGGTGGCCAACGTACTGGAGTTTCAGCTTTAGCATCCTTCCTTCCAAAGAAATCCCAGGTCTGATCTCCTTCAGAATGGACTGGTTGGATCTCCTTGCAGTCCAAGGGACTCTCAAGAGTCTTCTCCAACACCACAGTTCAAAAGCATC
>NW_011494713.1:3516152-3539664 GCF_000754665.1 Bison bison bison
CAACCTTCTTCACACTCCAACTCTCACATCTGTACATGACCACTGGAAAAACCATAGCCTTGACTAGATGGACCTTTGTTGGCAAAGTAACGTCTCTGCTTTTCAATATGCTATCTAGGTTGGTCATAACTTTCCTTCTAAGGAGTAAGCATCTTTTAATTTCATGGCTGCAGTCACCATCTGCAGTGATTTTGGAGCCCAAAAAAATAAAGTCTGACACTGTTTCCACTGTTTCCCCATCTATTTCCCATGAAGTGATGGGACTGGATGCCATGATTTTCGTTTTCTGAATGTTGAGCTTTAAGCCAACTTTTTCACTCTCCACTTTCACTTTCATCAAGAGGCTTTTTAGTTCCTCTTCACTTTCTGCCATAACCCAACATAGAAGCACCTAAGTATATAAGCAAATATTAATGGACAAAAAAGGAAAAATCAACAGTAACCCAATAGTAGTGGGGGAGACTTTAACTCGAATCAATGAACAGATCATTCAGATAGAAAATCAATAGGGAAACATAGGCCTTAAATGACACATTAGACCAGATGGACTTAATTGATATAGAGAGAACATTCCATCCAAAATTAGCAGAATACACATTCTTTCAAGTGTACATGGCACATTTGCCAGGATAGACTACATGATGGGCCACAAAAACAAGCCTCAGTAAATTTAAGAAAACTGAAATCATATCAAACATCTTTCTAACCACAACACAATGAGATGAAATCAACTACAAGAAAAAACTGTAAAGAAACACAAACACATGGGAGACTAAGCAATATGCTATGAAAGAACCAGTGGATCACTGAGAAAGTCAAAGAGGACATTAAAAAATACCAAGAGGTCAATGAAAACTAAAAAATAATGATCCAAACCTATGGGACACAGCTAAAGCAGTTCTACAAGGAAAGTTTATACAATATAAGCTTACCTCAGGAAACAAAAATCACAAATAAACAACCTACCCTTACACCTAAAGCAATGAGAAAGAACAGACAAAACCCAAAGTTAGTAGAAGGAAAGAAATCATAAAGATCAGAAATAAATAAAATAGAAACTAAAAGATATAGAAAAGATCAATGATACTAAAAGCTGATTCTTTGAAAAGATAAAATTGATAAACCTTTAGCCAGATTCATCAAAAAAAAAAAAGAGAGAGAGGGTCCAAATCAATAAAGTCAGAAATGAAAAAAGAAAAGTTACAGCCAACACCACAGAAATACAAAGGATTATAAGAGACTACTACAAACAACTATATGCCAATAATGTGAACAACCTAAAAGAAATGGACAAATTCTTAGAAAGGTACAGTCTCCCAAGAATGAACTAGGGAGAAATAGAAAATATGAACAGAACAATTACCAGTAATGAAATTGAATTAGTAATCTTAAAACTCCCAACAAACAAAAGTCCAGGACCAGATAGCTTCAGAGGTGAATTCTGCCAAACATTTAGAGAAGAGTTAGCAATTATCTTTCTAAAATTAGTCCAAAAAATTGCAGAGGAGGGAATACTTCCAAACTGATCCTCTGAGACCCCCATCACCCTGATACCAAGACCAGACAAAGGTATCACTAAAAAAGAAAATTATAGGCCAATATCACTGATACATGTAGATGCAAAAAAATCTTCAACAAAATATTAGCAAACCAAATCCAACAATACATCATGATCATACATGATTATACATCATGATCAAGTAGAATTTGTCCTAGGGATGCAAGGATTTTTCTGTTTCAATGTGATATACCACATTAACAAGTTGAAGAATGAAAACGATATGATCATCTCAATAGATGAAGAAAAAGCCTTTGACAAAATTCAGCATCCATTTATGATTTGAAAAACTTTCCAAAAAGTGGGCATAGAGGAAACATACCTCAAAATAATAAAGGCCATATATGATGGACCCACAGCTAATACTATACTCAACATGAAAAACTGAAAGCATTCCTCTAAAATCGGGAACAAAGCAAGGATGCCCACTCTTGCCACTTTTATTCAGCATGATTTTGGGAGTCCTATCCATAACACTCAGAGAATAGAAAGAAACAAACGGAATTCAAATTGAAAAGGAAGAAGTGAAATTCACTGTTTGCAGATGACATGAAACTATACATAGAAAATCCTGAAGATGCTACCGGAAAACTGTTAGGTTCATCAATGAATTTGGTAAAGTTCCAGGATACAAAATTAATTTGTATATTAATTTAATTAATGTAATTTTTATATTGCAAATTTATAATATAATAATATATACAAATTTGTATATTTGTCATTTATATATTAATTTTATATCAATTTAACAGAAACCTGTTGCATTTTTATACACTAACACCAAACTATCAGAAATTGAGATATTTTCATTACCATCTCATCAAAAAGAATAAGAATACCTAGAAATAAACCTACATAAGGAAGTAAAAGACTTGTCTAGGAAAACTATAATACAGGGATCCCCAACCCCAGTCTCTAGCCTGTTAGGAACCAGGCTGCACAAAAGGAGGTGAGTGGCAGGGGAGCAAGTGAAGCTTCATCTGTATTTATAGCCACTCCCCATCGCTCACATTACTGCCTGAGCTCTGCCTCCTGTCAGGTCAGCAGCGGCATTAGATTCTCATAGGAGTGTGAACCCTAACCCTAAAGTCAAGGCAAAAATATCCTGAGGTTGCCACAAAATAGAAATAAAGTGCACAATAAATGTAATGTGCTTGAATCATCCTTAAACCATATCTCCCACCCTGGTCCATGGGAAAATTGCCTTCCAATGAAACCAGTCCCTGGTACCAGAAGACTGGGGACTACTGCTATAAGACACCAATGAAGGAAATTGAGGATGACACAAATAGGTGGAAACATATACTGTGTTCCTGGATTAGAAGAATTAATTTTGTTAAAATGACCAGTGCAATCTACAGTCAATGCAATCCCTAACAGTGTAATCCTTAACAAAATACCAAAGGCACTTTTCACAGAACTAGAAAAAAAAATTTTTTAATTTGTGTGGAAACACAGGGCACCCTGAATAGCCAACATCATCTTGAAAACAAATATCAGAGCTGGAGGAATCATACTCACAGACTTCAGACTATGCTACAAAGCTACAGTCATCAAAACAGACACATATATAGATCAGTGGAATAAGATAGAGAATCCAAAAATAAATCCGTGCACTTACAGTCAATAAATATATTACAAGGAGGCAAGAATATCCAATGAAGAAAACACAGTATCTTCAGTAGCTGTCCTGGGAAAACCAGATAGCTTTTATGTAAAAGAATGAAATTAGAACATTCTCTAACACTATATACAAAAATAAACTCAAAATGGATTAAAGACCTACGTGTAAGATCAGGTACCATAAAACTCATAGAGGAAAATGTAAGCAGAACACTCTGATATAAATCATAGAATAGTTTTTGTATCTGTCTCCTAAAACAAAGGAAATAAAAGCAAAAACAAACAAATGGGACCTAATTAAACTTACAAGCTATTACACAGCAAAGAAAACTATCAGAAAATCAAAGACAACCCACTCAATGCCAGAAAATATTTGGAAATGATATAATCGATAAGGAGTTAATATCTAATATACATAAACAACTCATACAACTTAATCAAAAAAGCAAACAACTGAATTAAAAAATTGGCAGAAGAACTGAATAGACATTTTTCTAAAAAGGATGCCAGTGGCCAATAGGCATATGAGAAGATGCGCAACATCACTAATTATCAGGTAAATTCAAATCAAAACCACAATAAGATATTACCTCACACCTGTCAGAATGGGTATCATCAAAAAGAACACAAATAATAAATGATATGACCCAGCAATTCCACGTCTGGGTATGTATCTGAAAAAAAAAAAATTCTAAAAGATACATACAGCCCAGTGTTCATAGTAGCATTACAATAGCCACAATATGTAAGCAACCTAAGTGTCCATCAGCAGATGAATGGATTAAAAGGGTGTAGTGTGTATATCAGAGAAGGCAATGGCACCCCACTCCAGTATTCTTGCCTGGAATATCCCATGGACAGAGGAGCCTGGTAGGCTGCAGTCCATGGGGTCGCTAAGAGTTGGACATGACTGAGTGACTTCACTTTCACTTTTCTCTTTCATGCATTGGAAAAGGAAATGGCAACCCACTCCAGTGTTCTTGCCTGGAGAATCCCAGGGACGGGGGAGCCTGGTAGGCTGCCGTCTCTGGGGTCGTACAGAGTCGGACACGACTGAAGTGACTTAGCAGTAGCAGTAGTGTGTATATATACAGTGAAATACAACTCATCCATTTAAAAAAAGGATTGAAATTTTTTGCCATTTGCAGCAACGTGGATAGACTTGGAGGACGTTATGCTAAGTGAAATAAATCAGACAGAGAAAGACAAATACTGTATGATTTCTCTTATATGTGGAATCTAAAAAAATGCAACAAACTAGTGAATATAACTGGAGAAGGCACTGTCGACCCACTCCAGTACTCTTGCCTGGAAAATCCCGTGGAGGAGCCTGGTAGGCTGCAGTCCATGGGGTAGCTAAGAGTCGGACACGACTAAGCAACTTCCTTTCACTTTCCACTTTCATGCATTGGAGAAGGAAACGGCAGCCCACTCCAGTGTTCTTGCCTGGAGAATCCCAGGGACAGGGGAGCCTGGTGGGCTGCCGTCTATGGGGTCGCACAGAGTCGGACACGACTGACGTGACTTGGCAGCAGCAGCAGTGAATATAACAAAAAAGTAGGCTTACAGATATCGAGAACCAACCAATAGCTACTGGAGGGGAGAGGAGGAAGGAGCAATATAGGGATAAGGTAGTAAAAGGTACAAACTATTAGACATAAAAAAAGCTATAAGGATATATTATACAACAGGGAATATAACCAATATATTATAATAACTATAAATGGAGTATATAACCTTGAGAAATTGTGAATCACTATATTCTGTGCCTATAATTTATATAATAGTGTACATCAACTATACTTCAATTAAAATTTTTTAATCAAAAGCATCTTGTAAATTTAATTTATTGCTTTTGCATCCTTATTGGATTTTAATTTGTATATTTGTTTTAGTTTTGTGTTTTTTCTAAGAACTCTAAAATATATAATAACTTGTGTTATATTTTTTTATATTGTAGTGAAAATATTCTTCAGGCAGAAAGACTAGTTTACTTTTGAAAGGGTATGTATATAAGTTGAGTTTGAGAAAGTCTGCTGCTGCTGCTGCTGCTAAGTCGCTTCAGTCGTGTCCAACTCTGTGCGACCCCATAGACAGCAACCCACCAGGCTCCCCCATCCCTGGGATTCTCAAGGCAAGAACACTGGAGTGGGTTGCCATTTCCTTCTCCAGTGCATGAAAGTGAAAAGTGAAAGTGAAGTCGCTCACTCGTGACTGACTCGTAGCAACCCATGGACTGTAGCCTACCAGGCTCCTCTGTCCATGGGATTTTCCAGGCAAGAGTACTGGAGTGGGGTGCCACTGCCTTCTCCGGAGAAAGTCTGATCTATACCTATATTTTTAATTTAGATTCTGTATGAAGGTGTCTTTTCAATCAGGATTTTTTTCTCTGTCATTCCTAATCAGAAATACAAATAGGTTAAAAAAAATGTTCTGACTAATCATAACATGGAGCTGATTTTTATATATATTTTATATCTTTCATTATATTATAATGAAATGGTTTCTTTAGGTTCCTTACAGCTTGACCTAAAATCAGTGTCAGAAGGAGAGTTTCATAAAAGATGAGACAAATTAAAAAAATGTACACACATTTAGCTAAGCAGATTGAGATATTGTGTGAAATTCCTGTCCCAGGAGAAAGACTTTATAATTGAGCAACATATTTACAGAAAGTTAGGTGATTAAATTACCTTTTTAGTTAATTTTAAACATTTGCTAATGATACCAAAATATTTTTGACTTCTCAGGTTTATATGGCATATATTTCTGTAAAGATTACCCTTTCTTGTCTAAGAATATTCATTTGAGAATATTTCTCATATCTGGAGATCTATGTTTCCTTCCCATTTCCTCTTTCTGATGATATCATATCAAATGGCTAGTATGGTTCCCAATGTGTAGTAGGGACTAAATAAGTTGTTTTCTTTCAATATAAACTTAGATACTTATGGGAATCAAATGGAAAAGCAAAATAAACTGAGAAAATATACATTTATAAAATATTGGCATTTCCCAAGTGGAAAGACCCATCGAAGTCAGGATTTCTAGTTTTTCTCTGGGGCACCTTCTCAGGAAACGCCCTCTCCCCCCCCCCCCCGCCCATCACGTCAACACTTCGTGGCAGAAACCTCGTCTCATATGCCAAACCAGTCCAGGTCATACACGTCTAACTGCCTGTCAGTTTTCACTATGTCGATTAGAGATGTGACTCCCGGAAAAGTTTATCACTTGGCCCTTAGGGTCAACTCTTCCAAGTATTTGAGGAGAGAAGAAACAATTATAACTTCAGCCAAGTGCACTGAATCATTTCTCAGACCGTTGGGTTTTAAGTCTCAAGTCACAATAGAGATATTATCCAGAAATGAACACACTGTTCAGAATATGGTCCGATCATATTAGAATAAAAATGTTCCCATGTTCTGTATACGTTTTTGTTAACACAACTTGAGATTGCATTTACATTCTGGACATTCTGATTCTTTTTGTATAAGGAAGGTGATTTTTTTTAAATGACTTCCTTAATTAAATGTTTGACTTGACTTAAATGTCTTTATCTTAATCGATTGTTGCATAGAATGAACTGTTTCTTTGAGTTTTTTATTTCCCCTGATGCTTAATCCTGGACTACATTACAGCTCTTGGTAAGAACAAAAATATTGGTCTTGATTGCATTGCTCTCTGATTCCATTGCTGTGTCATCTTGAGAATCACTAGCCCTCAGGTATAGCAGTCCTCTCCTTTATTACCAGATCATCCCGCTCTTCCTACATGGATGAGGACTGTGACTCGCTGGCCCTCTGTGATCCCATGCAGAGGATGAACTGTGATGTTGACAGCCTGCCTGAGAGCTGCTTCGATAGTGGCTTGTCTACCCTTCGGGATTCCAATGAATATGACTCGGAGGTGGAGTACAAGCACCAGAGGGGATTCCAGAGGTCGCACGGCATGCAAGAGAGCTTTGGGGGTGATGCTTCGGACACGGACGTAAGCCCTGAAGTCACTGCTTCAAGTCCTAGGCCTGCTCTCCTTTCTTCCACAGAAATACATATCCCACCCTGTTTGAGCTTTATCTGTCACAGGCATTGTTTTAAAGGTTATACATGTGAAACATAGTTGGGAGAACATTTTTCTCTACCAAGTTAGGGAAAAAGGAAAATAGATTTCCTTTTGTGGCCACTCTGTTCCCTAACAGCACTGACTGTTGATTCAGCAGCATATTTTTCTTCTTTTTATTTCACAATGTACATGTGTAATGAAAGACTTTCTTTGTTTTTTAATGACCGACTTTAAAAAAAAAAAAAAATACAGGTTCCTGATATAAGGGATGAAGAGACATATGGCTCAGAAGGTGTGGCTTCCATCCTGGACTGGAAGCCCCCGGGATCTGCTAGTGAAGGCAGTATCATTAGTTCCTCAAGAAAGCCCATCTCTGCACTTTCACCACAGGTATGTGGTTTCAGAGACACTTCTCTTCATGAACACTCTTCATTTTCATGTCATATAACTTACTAGGAAGAAAGCGGGCACTGCCTTTGTCATCCACTGTGGCTTCCTTCCCCTAGACAGACATGGTGGATGAAAGCCATAAATCTTCCAGCTCACAGAAGGCTTACAAGATTGTGCTGGCCGGGGACGCTGCAGTGGGGAAGTCGAGTTTCCTCATGAGACTTTGCAAGAATGAATTTCGAGGAAACACAAGTGCTACCCTGGGTACGGTTCTTTTTCAGAGGATAACCGGAAAATGACCTTCTTTAGGCTGATTCTATTTTCTTTAGGTATTATATTCACAGACCCATAGGTCTCTCTCTTTTCCCTCTGTATAATACATATGTACATGTGTATGTCAATGCTCACGTGTCCTTTGCTATAGAATAATCCTCTGCTTTGGCCAAGGCCTAAATTTCGGAAAGGAAGACTAACAAGGGACTGAGGTATCTGCTAACAAGGGACTAAGGTATCTGCTTACCCAGTGAGATTAACCAAACCGAGTTTAATGCCAGAGATGACGGATTCATTAATTCAGCAAGCTCTTCTGGAGTCCTACTGTGAGCCACGTACTGTTACAGGCACTGCTTAGTCGCTCAATTGTATCCGATTCTTTGAGACTCCATGAACTGCAGCTGCCAGGCTCCTCTATTCATGGGGACTCTCCAGGAAAGAGAATCCTGGAGTGGGTTGCCATGCCCTCCTCCAAGGGATCTTCCCAACCCAGGTCTCCTGCATTGCAGCCAGATTCTTCACCGACTGAGCCACCAGTGAAGCCCTACAGGCACCACAGATACACAGTAAACAAAGTTAGCTAGATCCCAGCCCACAAAGAGGGAAATGGATGAGAAACACATTTTAAAAAACAAGGTTTGGGAGAAGTGCCTTTTGGCACAGGATGCCCAGGGAAAGCCTTTCTGATCAGGAGTCACTTGATGTTGATAAAGTGATCTTACCGATGGCCAGTTTGTCATCATGGTCAGAATTATAGACAAGTGTATGTTCCCTCCCCTCCCTCACAATGGAACACATGAATAATACCTCTCAGAACAAGGAAAAGTAGTTTCCTCATTTCCATATTTGCATAATAATCAGTAAAAGAAGATATGCAAATTATCATATATTATTATTCTTTATCTGGGCTTCCCTGGTGGCTCAGACGGTAAAGCGTCTGTCTGCAATGCAGGAGACCCAGGTTTGATCCTTGGGTTGGGAAGATCCCCTGGAGAAGGAAATGGCAGCCCACTCCAGTATTCTTGCCTGGAAAATCCCATGGACGGTGGAGCCTGGTAGGCTACCGTCCATGGGGTCGCAAAGAACTCTTATTTTGATAACCAGAAACCCTAAAACAGATTGGTTACCCTCTTCACAATGGATGTCTTTGTAAATTTATGGTACTGTTATAACCCTTCAAGATAACAAAGCTGAAAGTTCACTTCAAGTCATAAAAAGCCTAAAATATTTGGTTCAGTTGCTAGAGCACCTGGCATATATACACACCATATACATGTACTTATATACATATGCATACACACATGGATATACCTGCATATATACATAGGCATATTTGTGTGCATGCACACTCATAAAACTGAGTCCATCTAACTACGTGAACACAGAACATAGATTTTCCTTTTGTCCACAGATTAAATCCTTCCCCAAGCCAGCCGATCTCCAAGCCAGATTACAAGTGTGATCTGGCTTATAATTACTATGTGAAGGTCACTCTCATTGATGGCCAGGTTCTTTCCTCTGTCTCGCTGAACTTCACCTTATTGGCTTTGTCTCATCTAAAGAGGGCTTGAAAAGTAAAATCCAAGGGAATTATTTACATCGTGTTCTCCATGTTCTCTTATATTCTTTTTCAGGAGTTGATTTTCAAATGAAAATGCTGATCGTAGATGGAGAACGGACAGTACTGCAGCTGTGGGATACAGCGGGCCAGGAGAGGCAAGTGCTTTCCCAGTGCTTTGAATTCTGCTGGGGTTTGCATGGACAGGCCTTGTAGGACGTTTGGTATCTTTTGTGCTCATGATAATATAGTTCTGATATAGTGTTAGAATTTTAAGAATGCTCACTTTTTTCCACATCCTTTCCTTCTTCACTCTTCCGTCATCAGTCATGTGAGTCCTTCTAAGCTCCCTTTGAACTGGTGACCCATTGGGAAAAGAGAGTGCCCTTTCCTAGTGAGAGAATGTTGGTGAGGCAGCACTCCTGAAAGTGGCAACAGTGTGAGCAGCTGGGGAGCTGGGGCTCCAGAGAAGATGGAGAAGAAGACCTGTTAGCTCTTCTGTTCAAGGGCAGAGAGACAAACTAAACAGCAGAGCTGCATATGGCGACAGACAGTTCCCTCCCTTTCTGTCATTGCTGATGGACAGAAGTGTGAAGCATAGGTCTTAATCTTATCTAACTCTTTGGGAACAGACTGAATCTGGTTGTGCAGCAAAAATTTTGGGGGTACCTGCCAGCCTCTGTAATGGGGCGCCACTTAGGGTATTCAGATTCAACAGTGAATAGACACACACAAATACCTGCTCACACAGAGCTCATATTTTCCAGCAGCATTTTAAAAATGTGTGGTTGACAGGCCCCTATTTAAGATCTTGCAGAATATTATACTTGGTTGAGTTAGGACATATAGATTGAGGTGTGCTCTTCCCCTGGGAAGCCCCCCACACCCCATGTGTGTACCTGTGGTGTTCCACGTGGTTGGGTCTTCTTCCAACCACCCACAGTATTCCCTCCCCACCACCCAAAAAATAATTTTGCTTGGATGTGCCTCTTCTTCCATATTTCTCTGTGTCCCACACCTGGGTTCCAGTAGCTTGTTGCTGAGGCCGACAGTTTTAGAAGTTATGCTCTCAACCTTGTCCTGACTATGCCCTGGGCTTTGTAGACTTCCTTGAGATTGTTTGGTGGAAAAAATGATTGACTTTTTTAAATCACTAGCGCAGATTCTTCTGTTACCTTTCACTAGGTCATTCTAGTCCTCTGGGATGACTCTTTCACAGAAATACGTTGCCATTAGATTCTTCTCAATTGGGCTTGGTTTTTCTTTTTAATATTTTTATTTATTTATTTGCTGCATCGGGTTTTAGTTGTGTCATGCAGGATCTTCCATTGCAGCACACAGACACTCTAGTTGTGGCACAAGGGGTTAGCAGTTTTGCTTAGGCTTAGTTACGCTGAGGCATGTGGGATCTTAGTTCCCTGACTAGGGACCGAACCTGCGCCCCCTACATTGCAAAGCAGATTCTTAACCACTGGACCACCAGGGAAGTCCCAAGGCTTGCTTTAAAGATGAAGGGGGTGGGGGAAGTGAGCATAAAAGAGATGAAGAATGAGGCAACACCAAACTGACTGACTGATTAGAACTGTTACCTTCATGCTTTTTTCCAGATTCAGAAGCATTGCCAAGTCTTACTTCAGAAGAGCAGATGGTGTTTTGCTGCTGTATGATGTTACGTGTGAGAAAAGCTTTCTTAATGTACGAGAATGGGTAGATATGATTGAGGTAAGAAATCAAAACAGACAACAAAAAATTACACGGGAGAGTTATAGGCTGGATCTCAGGAAATGCTGTTTCTCCTTTGTAAAAATGAACTCAGAAACCATTGATCTAGGATCTCAGAAAGAACCTAGATCCACTGATCTAGGCTCTCAGAAAGAACCTGTGGGAGGCAGGGTTCCTAATGGTACTTAGCAGCACTGGTCTCCTCCGCAGTAGCGGGCCAGTTCCCACAGAACCAAGGACACTAACAAAGTGAGCTTCTGAGTGGTGGTGGGAGAGGGGGAAGTCCTGGGTTTTAATATGATCAGAACCCGATTGGCAGCAAGTAAAAATCCAGACAACCCAAGGAAAATCAGTTCTCACAAACAAGAGGGTGATGGAGCTGGGTGTGTAGTGTGACTGGAGGTGTAATAGGGGCTTCCACGTGTGCTAGATGTATAGGTGAAAGCATACCAACACGTGTGCTAGAAGTATAGGTGAAATACCATCACCACCTGGCACCACCCGGTCCAAATTCCATAGGAACTGTGTTCTCTGCCTTCTTCTGATAGAGATTTGGGTCTTTACATACCCAAAGTACTACTAACATACTAATTGGTATTTTAAACATGTGTGCTTACTATCTATGCTTTCTTTTGCTCAAATGAGATGGTGTCTTTCATCTGAGGAGCTTTCATATCCTTTGTTTCATGGTCAATAATTTTTTAGAGTAGGAAACTATTTTGACCACAGTTAATGTGCTGCCAACATTATTAATCACCGTAAAACTACAGTTCAAGCCATGATTCAGCATAGTCTCTTGGGGGAAGAGAAAAAAACCTAGTGGCTAATATAATTTTTCAAGTATGTCTATGATCTATCATTTTTAACAGGCATTAAGTGCAGTGGTGGCTGAACAGAGAACTGATTGCTGTCTGAATTGCTGATTGCTGCTGCTCAAGTCAGCCTCTAGATTCTTTAGTTGGGCCTGTTTCATACCCTGTAAAATACCAAAATGTTCTCTTTCTACTAAAGATGTAAGAAATGACTGACTGAAAAATGGCAATAGGACTCAATGATAAATATGCATTTTGCTCAACTGAAAAATCATGACTGAAAATTATATATACATCAAAAGCATGTTGACATTTATGTAGTATTTTTATTTCACAAAATTTTCTCCATGTTATATTCACCTCTGTAACATATCTGAGAAAGGAAGTAAATGTAATGTTGCTCTCACTTTTTATGAGAAACATGAGTCATAGAAAGTACATGACACTGGCTTTTAGTCATTTAGAGGTTGGAGTGGAAGGGAGAATTAGACCTCCTGATTCAACACAGGTTGTTCTTTTCATGAAGCTCCAGAATGAGCAGCAGGTTAAGAGAAACTCCTGCAATATCAAGAAAGGATCTCCAAAGTAGGTAGTACCTAGAGGAGAGGCATCTACTCAAGGGAACAGAGGAAGCTCTGGGGAGACCAACGAGAGAAGAATGGATAATCCCAACTAACTCACACACAGATATTTAGGATCTATAGCAAATCTGTTTATTATTGAGACTTTTGGACTTGATCTCCCTTTTAAGACTTTGGATTATACTCAAGACAAGGAGGCACAAAAGGCAGGGTCAGCCATAGGGTTGGAAAAAGCCCTGTGTGACGTTACGGCCTATACCAGGTGCCCTACTGCCATAATTTGCTAGATAAGTAAGCACGTACTTGTGGCAAGTGATTCATTTAGCTATTGGTGTTATCTTTCATAGGGTTGGAAAAGGGAGAAAACTGTATTCAAGATGAAATATTGAATTTGTTACTGGAGAAAAAATGAGACGTCACTTGGCATTTGATTTTGACTTATCTCAGTGAGTCTTCACCATGGCTCACCTTGTCTCATTTGGGGAAATTCTGTTGGGACAGTTTATATGGCCACTATAATATGGGTCAAAACTAACAGTGAGATAGTTCAGATGCATGAAAGGATTGGGAAGCAGTGGAGTGTCAGTGCTGAATGGACCCTCTGAATTAATAATTAATATATTTCACTTGAAAACCACTGGGTTATAAAATCTTAAAATTATGGCCATATACCTGTCATGAATAATTTGTTGATTGGATATGTGGGTAAAAATTGAATGGAGACACTTGAGACATGAGATCTCTTTTCGACTTTTACACATTCAAAAATATTTTGGGCATCCCAGTTTTGTGCAGGTATTGGCAGTATATCCATTTAAAAAAACAAACAAACAAAAACAAAAGGCCCTACCCTTTGGAGCTTGTATTCTAGTTAGGGAGATGTAAAAGGCAACCAACATAAGTAAATAAAATGAATGACAGGAAGTGCTAGATGTAGAAACAAAACAAGGCCAGGATAAACGGCCTTATGGGGAGGCAGAGTGCTGCAGGTAGTGCAGTCAGGCCGGTCGGACCAGGAGGTCATATTTGAGTCAAGACTTGAATGTGCCATTACTTACCCATATGGCTTTGAGAAGTCTTGGCTGACTTAAGTGAATATTTGATTAATGGCTTCCATATGATCCTGAGCAGTTCCCCACAGAATGCAATTACTCAACACATTAATGGGTGGGGTCTAGTCTGGGGGAGGGCTTTTCATTTCCTTCTCCCCTTTGCTTTTACTTCATTCTGATGCATTCCGTTGGAGGAGAATGGTGAAGTATAATTTTAGTTTCAAGGCTCATTTTTGATGCTGTATCAGGTGTGGCACCAAAGTGGGTGAGCACCCGGCTGTGTTTAGGCACCGCAAAGGGTCATTTCCCCACGTGTCAGTCACCACTGCTGCTTCGCTTGTTTAGGAGCCAAAAGGCTGTTTTTCTAGTCACGTAGTCTTCTATTCTCATCATAGCCTGCTGAGGGGGGCTTACTGACCCCTTCATTTCACAGACAGGGAAATGGAGTCAGAAACAGGAAGAGATTTGCTGGATTTCACTCAGTCACAGCCGGTGAGCAGCCAGGTGGTGGGAGAGGTGGAGTCTCAAACTCACTTCTGCCTCTCACATCTTCCAGTCAGTCAGCCAGCTCCTCTGTGAAGGCCACAACAGTGTGCACATGCTAATTGGGGAGCATTATCCTGAGAAACTGGTACTTTGAATGATTGCTCATCGACTCCTCACAAGAAATATGTTGATCTTTAGGGCCTTTGTATTTTGCTTCTGTTGTAAGCCAGATAGCGGTGAGTGTGGAACTTTCAGACTCCTTTTTTGTCCCCTCATAGCTGAGGGAATATTTGTGTGTTTTGTACCTGGGATAATGAAGCCGGCTTGTTATCACCTCTGTTTGGAGTGAAAATTATAGCAAATTATGTGAGCACTACAGCTAAATGTAACTCTAGGTCATGCATCTTGAGTTTGTATCGATTTCTGTAGTGGCAAGGATGATGGAGTCATTTGGACCTTGGCCCTCACCCTTACAACATCTTATTTAACCTCTCTGAATTTCAGTGTTCTGGTCTGGAAATGGGGAAAAGTTTGTGTCCTTTTAGAGATACTTTGAAGTTTAAAGATATTGTCTGTACACCATGTGGTATACAAGGGGCATTCAGAAACGGCAGCTGTTGTCATCATCCTCATAACTTGTCCAGTGTTTCATGTATGCACCATTTTTTCTTTTCTTCATGGTAGGATGCAGCCCATGAGAGCATTCCTATCATGTTGGTAGGAAACAAGGCTGATCTTCGTGACACTGCTGAAGCAGAGGGACAAAAATGTGTCCCAGGGTACTTTGGAGAAAAACTGGCCATGGTAAGAGTAAGAGTGGGTCCAAACTAGAAGGGGTCTTTCACTTTTCTCTATGTGTGCTACCTCCACTCTGTGTGATGGGTTTTCTGTCCTTACACAGACAGAATTCCCAGTGCCCCCTATCCACCCCATGAATGTAAATAATTAACAACAAGAATTAAATCCCTTGTGGGGGTAAAACAATCATGTGATCATTTTCCCCACTGAGTATCAGTGAAAAAGAGGAGGCAAAATTCTCCTGTCTTCTTCCTCACTCTTCCCCAGTTCCTGGAACCCTCCTCTAGTCCTGGGATCCAGGTAAAGGAATAAGAATGGGTGTCCTGTTTTGAAAAGTTGACTTTGGTTCCAGAGGGTCACTGTGCCAAGGAGCAGCGGATGATGCAGGGTGTTAACTGGGTGACAGGGTGAAGAGAATTGGTAGACATGTTCTTTTTTCTAAGATTTGTACTCAGTTGGAATAGTATAAAATTATTCTTGGTTACGCACTTGTATAAGGAATGGGCCTCATTTTTGTTCAGATTACTATTGTGGGCAGTGCTTATTCTCTCATCATTGTCATTATGTCAGAATCTTCATGGCCTTCTTATGATTTGTTTTACCCAAACAAGGAATCAGATGGCCCTTGGGTCAAATAAGTTCTTACCGTAACAGTCTCATTTGACATAGCTACATTGTTGTCTATCATCATCAATGAAAAGACTGCTCTATAACACAAACAAGTGAACTTTAAAAAGAAGTTTCAATTTCCCTATTTTAAGTTGGAATTGTTTCTTATTTTAAATGTTATAACTGTGAGCCAAATATGATAAACATTAAAACTAGGCAATGAAATACAGACAAGATCCATTCAACACATATTTAATTGTATTTACCATGTGAAAAGTACTTTATTGTGAGCTGAGCAAAGGGTAGAGAACAAAAGAGACCATCCTTGCCCTCACATAGTTTACTGTCTAGGGGAGACAGACATTAAACCTATGTAATCCACTTGTCCCCCCTAGAGAGCCATCATTCCTGGCCGCATGCCAACTTTATTCCTTCTCCAAAATTTCTTATTGGTTCCCCAAGGTTTGCTTACTTATTATGCATCTCATGTCCACCACCCTCCTGCATCCTCTAAGGCCATCTCTATTTCACCCGGTAACATCCTGACTATGAAATTCAGCAGCAGAACTATCCATTTCTACTAGAAATAAGATTCATTTGGGGAATTATTCTAGCATTGCTGTGGATTGAGGGGGTCATGAGTAAAAGCTTCACAGTAATCTTTCCCCATTGTTTGGTTGTTCCTTTCTCCCTGCTCCAGAGTATCCATCATATCCTCTCCCAGTCCCACACAGGAACCAGGTAAACCATACTTAGCCCCACCCTACACACAGTCCTCCTTTCCTAAAGGAGTTGTTTCCAGCTTGTTAGACAAAGACACACTTCATCAATTACAATTGTGGCAAGTGCCGTGCTGGAAAAATACATGTCAAGAGGTTTTATAATAGGAATTCCTAGTGCTGACTTCTTCATCCTTCTCAACTTCAAGGAAGGATTACTGAAAAATTGAAAAGGCAGGTAAAAGTCAGCCTGGTGAAGTGGGTTACTAAGGATATAGGATAACCTAGGTAGTGGTAACAACAGGTGCAAAGGTCCTGAAAATGAAAGTCGCTCAGTTGTGTCTGACTCTTTGCGACCCCATGGACTGTACTGCTGCTGCTGCTGTTGCTAAGTCGCTTCAGTCGTGTCCCACTCTGTGTGACCCCACAGATGGCAGCCCACCAGGCTCCCCCGTCCCTGGGATTCTCCAGGCAAGAACACTGGAGTGGGTTGCCATTTCCTTCTCCAATGTAGGAAAGTGAAAAGTGAAAGTGAAGTCGCTCAGTCGTGTCTGAGCGGGGTGCTGTTGCCTTCTCCGATGGACTGTACAGTCCATGGTATTCTCCAGGCCAGAATACTGGAGTGGATAGCCTTCCCTTCTCCAGGGGATCTTCCCAACCCAGGTATCAAACCCAGGTGTCCCACATTGCAGTCAGATTCTTTACCCACTGAGCCACAAGGGAAGCCCAGAAAGGTCCTGAGGTGGGAGAAAATTTGGAGCATTGGAGAAATAGAGGGATGGCCAGGGTAACTTGAGCGTTGTGAGGGAGAGTGGCCACTAGTAGAACTGAGAGGTTGGCTGGGGCCCCATACAAGCATACCTAGGCCTTGTCAGCCAGGTAAGCGTTTCAATATTGCTTGTGAGGGATGGGAAACATCAGAAGGTCTGAAGCAGAAGAGTGATAACAATCAGTGACTGTATGTATAACCACTGGGAGGTTAAATAATAGAGGACTAGAAAATGTCCATTGGTTTTAGCAACACAAAGGCTGCTGAATCTCATTAGAAAAGGATGATATGGTGAAGAGGGGTGTGTTAGCTGCTGGCCTAAAGGAGACATACTTCTGATGGACATTTAATTCCTGTGTGGTTACCTTAAGCTATCATTTTTATCTGTCTCAAATTATTTGATAGAGAACATTTGGTGGCATGTGTGACTTTTGGATATAAGAATGTTAAACTATGAAATTTTGTATAGTGGGATGGGTTTTGGAGGGGGTGCAAAATAAAAATTCTCTGGGTGGAATATTATTCAGCCATTAAAAAGAATGAAATAATACCATTTGCAGCAACATGGATGGACCTAGAGAGCATCATACGGAATGAAGTAAGTCAGACAGAGGAGAAAAATTATAAGATATCCCTTATATATGGAATCTAAAAAGAAATTATACAAATGAACTTACTTAAAAAACAAAAACAGATTCACAAACTTTGAGAAGGAACTTATGGTTGCCAGGGGGAAGGTTGGGGGAAAGGGATAGTTAGGGAGTTTGGGATGGACATGTACACACTGCTATATTTAAAATATATTTAAAATAAATATAAAATATATTTATATTTAAAAATAGCAGCAAGAACCTACTGTATAGCACATGAAACTCTGCTCAGTGTTATGTGGCAGCCTGGATGAGACAGGGATTTGAGGGAGAGTGGATACATGTATATGTATGCCTGAGTCCCTTTGCTATTCACTTGAAACTATCACAACATTATTTGTTAACTGGATGCTGCTGCTGCTGCTAAGTCACTTCAGTCGTGTCCGACCCTGTGTGATCCCATAGTCAGCAGCCCACCAGGCTCCCCTGTCCCTGGGATTCTCCAGGCAAGAACACTGGAGTGGCTTGCCATTTCCTTTTCCAATGCAGGAAAATGAAAAGTGAAAGTGAAGTCGCTCAGTCGTGTCCGACCCTCAGCGACCCCATGGACTGCAGCCTTCCAGGCTCCTCTGTCCATGGGATTTTCCAGGCAAGAGTACTGGAGTGGGGTGCCACTGGATATACCCTAATAAAAAATAAAAAGTTGTTTTTTTTAATTCTTTGACTAGGAAATGTTACTGGAATAACTAGGCTCAAATGTGTTTTTTTTTTAAAGTCTTGAAACTTTGAATCCAATTACTTAACTATTATTTTTAGCATACTCAACAGGGGAATATTTTTATTTTATTGATATTAAAAGTGAACATTCCAGGAAACCTAATCAAAACCTTCATTTAATTGTATATACATATATATATGTTTTTTTACAGACCTATGGGGCATTATTTTGTGAAACAAGCGCCAAAGATGGTTCAAATATAGTGGAAGCTGTTCTCCATCTTGCTCGGTAAAGTTTTGCCTTATATTTGAAAAACTGAATGTAGGATTGAATTTTCACTTAGCTGCTGTATGTGTCAAATATATTGACTATAAAGTGAATCTATATTGGGGAACACTGTCTTGTCTTTCAGTAGTGGTTGGAGAAACAGTTTTTGAAAAAACTGGTAATGCTGCTTGTTCCCTGTGAACATTGGGAAAATACCTCTACTGCCAAACAAAAGCAGGTGCATCTGAGGTGTCGTTGACATTTCTGCAAAATGTCACCACAAAGCTAACAGCTGACGTGTATGAATCATTTCCAGGAACCAGATTTTAAACACAAGAGACCATTATGAATATAACTATGTATTATGACATTTTCCAAGGTAAAGGAAAAAAATTTCACAAAGCAAATTGTATATCATGCCAGTTGGAAGCACTTTGTTTACATTATTATCCAGGTAATTTTTAAGCTTAGACAATGGTGTTAATAATAAATAACATTTTGGGATGTGGATTAGAATGAAAACTGCAGCATTGAGGAACTTGGATTTCACTGTATTTCAATTTTTGCAGTATTCTTAGGAAATAACAGTGTTTTCTGTTAGACTTATTTCTTCTGCTAATTTTCTGCCACAAGTGAAAAGATGATTCTTTACTGATCCAACAGTTTAAATATAAAAAAAAAGAAAGAAAAAGTATAAAAACGTGTGTTATCAAAATCCAGCCAATGAATTTTAATTGCTGACAAAGCAAAACCACTTTAGGCATGTAGTTCTGTGTCTGACCATTTGTGAGATTCTGGTTTTTATAAGAATCTTAACTTTAGTAGAATAAAGGGCTCAGCACTACCTTCACCTCGGGTAGGAGGTGCTATATTGCTGCCCCAGCTGAGCAGGAAAAGAAGCTCCAGCTAAGGCGCTCTGCGTGGCTGAGGGCTTCTGCCCAGCACGCTGGAGGAGTGTAGTGTCAGGAGGCTCAAAGTCCAATCTTAAATCTTCCCCGAACACCTGTGGAGTCGTGACTAAGTCCGGCATTTCTAATCTGTAAAATGAGGGAAGGGGCTAAAGAAAATGATCCGTAAGGCTTTCTAGTCCTGACAGCCTATGAGTCCATAGATAAGTGTGTTGAGTCAGCCTAGCAGCCCCCCTGTTTACAATGTAGCTTTACTTAAAACAGCTATGTGCAGAAGCATTTTGATAACAAGGTCACTTCTTGTGAATCACTCATCAGAGAGCTCTTTAAATTGTTGTTGAGACCTCTAGGTTACTTATGTTAACAATATGTTAAATAGGAAAATTATAAATAAAGCAAATCTGGAGAGCCTTTAATTTGCTTTATACCATGTCATCTGATTGATTGTCAGAGTACCAAGTCTTAAATGAAAATGGTTTCGTTTCCACCAGTAAGATAACTTTAAAAAGTTTTACAGCCTTCAAAACGTTGTGTATAATGCAAAACATTAAATTCTTGACTTGATCTCATAAGATAGTTCCCATAATTCCATTTCATACCATGTCATGTCTTAAAACCTGATCTAGAAAAGTTTATGGATTTTCACTGTCTGAAACAGTGTTTGTTTTTAAAGGGAGGCCATAAGTGTTTGGTTAACAACCTGAATTCCTTTGCCTTTTCTTGAAAAACATCTCAATTCCAAGAAAAGTCGTTCCTAGAAATTCAGTTTCCCTGTAGGGCTGACAGGACGTTCATTCCAACTACTGTCCATCAGTAAGTCAGTCTGCCGCCACTAGAGCCACAGGCTTTAAACATTTTGCAATAGATTCAAGTACAACAAGCATCAAATTGGTCAGTGGCCTGAAATTTGAGAAAAACATAAAAAGCTCAGGCTGAAAAATCAGTTCAGCACCATTGCTGAACTCACTGGGTGTAAATCTGTCCATAAGACTGATTCATTTAAAATGCAGTTAAGCATATGGCAGTTTGGGGTGAGGTAATTTAGTTTTCCCAACCTTAAACCTGGTTTAGATGTTTGGAACTGTATTTTCCTGAGTCCCTTAAAGTGGGAGTGCCTGCATTTTGAGTAGATTTAAGGAAACGGAAGGCCAAGTGAAAAATACAGCCTGTTTTTCTCCCTTAATATTTGCTTTCAAGGTTCAGTAATGTCTGCATTATTATGAGTGCTCAGCATGAAGGCCTTGTAGGGATATCAGGGTATGTAAGATAGGCTGTTCAATTTAAAATTAGAGGAAAAAAAGAAAACTATGACCAGGCAGCCATATGATGCATAGCTGATAGGGGCCTGTTGGACCTCCCAGGAGAGAGAGATGTATGTTGTCTTGTGAAGATGCTGTGTTTACTGTGCCCACTGTACAGATAAGAAAACTGAGGTTTAGAATGCTTTATCAGCTTGCTCAAAGTGACACAGCTGCTAAGTGGCAAAATTAGGACTTTGCACTACTCTGAATCTCTGATTTGCCTTTTAAATGCTGGCAATTTCAGGATTCTATTCTTGCTCTTACTTTCTCTGCCTAATGTCTTCCATCCCCATGGTTCCTAAAACTGTGTCTAGAAGGTGACTTCCAATTTCTATACTTTTAACTCCCATTTTTTTTAACTCCCATCTTTTTTAAAATTCCATGTTCCCACCCACCAACAAATGGAAATTCCATAGATCTGAGTGACCCAACATAGCTAAATCCTAATGTGTTTTCTATAAAATTGTTCTTCACTCTATACTCCCCTTTTCAGGAAACTATTAACATTATAATAAAAAAAATAGTAACCTAGAGTCAGTCTTGACTTCTTCCTTTTTCTTCATCATCTGCCTCTAGTGGGTTCTGAGGCCCTAATGATTCGGTGACCTCTCTGCACTTTTTATTCAATCTGTCCATATTCTTTCTCTAATCAGGGTGATCTTTGTAAATAAAAATCCAATTAATACTTTCCTGCCTGCACCCCACATTGGTGTCCGACCTACAGCAAAGAACCCTGTCTCTTTTAGCAAGTGGCTAACAGTCCCCCAGAGCCAGATCTCACCTGCCTTTCTGTTTGCATCTCTTCTTGCTTCCCAAATGAAGGATAATCTCTAGACACAGCAAGGTTGCCTCCAGTCATGGCCAGGTTCTTTTATTCCTCTTTGTCTCTATGCAAGCTGTGACCTCCCTTCCTCTTTAAATGAATCCCTATCCTGCCAGTAGGTCGGCTCCACTGTGCTTGTGTGTTAGCAGCTTTCAGGACCTGGTAACGATTTATTTAGATTATCTGGCTCTCAGAGCTCACTAGTTGAGGATCCCAGAGCCTGGCATAAGTCGGACACTTGTTGAATGACCCGGTAGTCAAGATTTTGCATTTGGAAGCTGTATTAGTTTTCTGTTGTCACTGTAACAAATTCCTACTAACCTAGTGGTTTAAGCAATACAAATACAGTTCAGGAGGTCATAAATCTGAACCAGGTCTTATAGGGTGTTATGGGTTGAACTGTATATCCTCCTCCTTTTCCTGAGTCTTTGTTTCCTCATCTGTGAAGACAGTGATGCTCACCTGTCACGTGACAGTGTGTGTGTTGTGTGTAATAAGGACTACGTGAAAACGTGTAACATAGCATTTATTAACTGGTCTTCAGCAAGAACTAGTTTCCCTTTTCTTTCCTACTCAGGTGCAGCGGTTTTCCAAGTTTAGCACATCAGCTCCTTTGGCCACATGAGTGGCCAAAGTACTGGAGTTTCAGCTTTAGCATCATTCCTTCAGAGAAATCCCAGGGCTGATCTCCTTCAGAATGGACTAGGTAGATCTCTTTGCAGTTCAAGGGACTCTCAAGAGTCTTCTCCAACACCACAGTTCAAAAGCATCAATTCTTCAGTGCTCAGCTTTCTTCACAGTCCAATTCTCACATCCATACATGACCACTGGAAAAACCATAGCCTTGACTAGACGGACCTTGGTTGGCAAAGTAATGTCTCTGCTTTTGAATATGCTATCTAGGTTAGTCATAACTTTCCTTCCAAGGAATAAGCGTCTTTTAATTTCATGGCTGCAGTCACCATCTGCAGTGATTTTGGAGCCCCAAAAAATAAAGTCTGACACTCTTTCCATTGTTTCCCCATCTATTTCCCCTGTTTCCCCATCTATTTCCCATGAAGTGATGGGACCAGATGCCATGATCTTCATTTTCTGAATGTTGAGTTTTAAGCCAACTTTTTCACTCTCCTCTTTCACTTTCATCAAGAGGCTTTTTAGTTCCTCTTCACTTTCTGCCATAAGGGTGGTGTCATCTGCATATCTGAGGTTATTGATATTTCTCCTGGCAATCTTGATTCCAGCTTGTGCTTCATCCAGCCCAGCGTTTCTCATGATGTACTCTGCATATAAGTTAAATAAGCAGGGTAACAATATACAGCCTTGATGTACTCCTTTTCCTATTTGGAACCAGTCTGTTGTTCCATGTCCAGTTCTAACTGTCACTTCCTGACCTGCATATAGGTTTCTCAAGAGGCAGGTCAGGTGGTCTGGTATTCCCATCTCTTTCAGAATGTTCCACAGTTGATTGTGATCCACACAGTCAAAGGCTTTGGCATAGTCAACAAAGCAGAAATAGATGTTTTTCTGGAACTCTCTTGCTTTTTCCATGATCCAGCGGATGTTGGCAATTTGGTCTCTGGTTCCTCTGCCTTTTCTAAAATCAGCTTGAACATCTGGAAATTCACAGTTCACATATTGCTGAAGCCTGGCTTGGAAAATTTTAAGCATTACTTTACTAGCATGTGAGATGAGTGCAATTGTGCAGTAGTTTGAGCATTCTTTGGCATTGCCTTTCTTTGGGATTGGAATGAAAACTGACCTTTTCCAGTCCTGTGGCCACTGCTGAGTTTTCCAAATTTGCTGGCATATTGAATGCAGCACTTTCACAGCATCATCTTTCAGGATTTGGAATAGCTCAACTGGAATTCCATCACCTACACTAGCTTTGTTCATAGT
>NW_011494713.1:3539764-3561086 GCF_000754665.1 Bison bison bison
TGAGTGATCACACCATCGTGATTATCTGGGTTGTGAAGATCTTTTTTGTACAGTTCTTCTGTGTATTCTTGCCACCTCTTCTTAATATCTTCTGCTTCTGTTGGGTCCATACCATTTCTGTCCTTTATTGAGCCCATCTTTGCATGAAATGTTCGTCTGTTAATTCTAAAAGTGCCTCTGTTAATTCTAAAAGAAATTTAGGAAGAGACAAAAAGATTTTTTGGATTTTAACCATCTGCTGTTATCTCCATGATCAAGTATTATTACAAAATGGTTATAAAGCCATCATTGCTTTTGTTAATGTTAAGCATTAGCTGGGGGTGGAAGCTAGGTTCCAGAGTCCTAAGGAATGAGCTGTGCGTGTGGCAGACTATACACCAGGCATGACCACAGGAGAGCAACAGTAGCCTGTGTGCATGTGTGTATGCACCTGGGTATGTGTTTCTGTGTACATGCATGAGTGTGTAGCCTACTGTTCAGAATGCAGATGGCTGGAGCTCACCTGCATGGTTGCAATCCAAGTTCTGCCACTTCTTCAGCTATGTGACCTAAGGGAAATTTCTTAACGTTGTTTGCCTTCATTTTCTCACATATAAAATGGGACACAGTAAAATCCTACCTGTGAGGATTAAATGTCAATACCTACAAAGCATTTAGCACCCTGTCTGGATGGCACACAGCAAGTGCTTAGCAGTGCAGTTTTATTTCTACAGAGTTGTTTATGGTTCTATTTTATACCTCAGTAATCTTCTCTGTCTGTATGTCTCTCTTTCTGTCTCCAGGGAAGTGAAAAAAAGAACTGATGAGGATGACAGCAAATCCATTACCAATCTGAGTGGCACTAGTTCCAAAAAGTCAACCCAGATGAAGAACTGCTGCAATGGTTAACTCCAAAACATCCTCAGCCCATGAAGCCATCATTCCCAGAGTACTGAATGTATATGACTTATTTGCTTCTTACGTGAAGTGGTACATCCTACAGACACTTGCGTGGAGAGTTACAGTGTGTGGAATCTGAACTGCGTTCTCGGGTCCCTCCAGAACCTCAGCTCTCTTTTGCTGTTTCGATGAGTGATTTGGGCCCCCTGGTTAAATATGCCTGCCTTATCTTTAGAAAGTATTTTTATGCTCAGATCAAAGCTGTAAAAGAAATCACTGATATAATTCACTGATATATCAGAATTCACTGATATAATTAGATTCATGTGGTAGATGACATTTACTTCCAATATTCAGTACTATTGGGTTGGCCACAAAGTTCGTTCAGGTTTTTCTCCATTTTACAGGAAACCCCAAACAAACTTTTTGGTCAACCCAATAGAAAACTAGTAAAAGGGGGTTACCTTCCTACCTTTGCTGTAAACTAGCCTTCTGGTCTTGAACCTGTCACCAACCCACATTAGATCCATTTCCTCATCTGTAAACAAGCAGCTTGGCCTTTGAGGCCTCGGCTCTCTCAGCTCTGAAGCTCTTTAAGGACTGAGAAGGAGAGTGTGATGGCCCACAGTTTATAAGGACTCTGGTTGTTCATCTTTTTAAATATTTAAGTATCAATTTTTCTCACTTCTTGTACAAGAACAGAATTTAATTGAGGGAAAAATGGTAATGTTTTATGCTCCCGTGGAGATAGAAAAATCTATTGTCTTATATATAAAGAAAACATTTGGGGGACAAAAATAGTTTGTATATTAAAGAGGGTGTTTTATAATCTCAGAATACTTATAAAGACCATGGTTTGAATTCACTGCTAAAAATTCTAACGAAAAATATAAAGCCACATACTACTGAAAATACAATGCCCAGGAAAGTTGTCCCACTTCACTTAAAAAACAAAAACAAAAAAAACAGCAAGAGACTGCAGGTGCTGGTGAAAGGGAGTAACTGAGAGTGACTACTAATGGATCGGAGAAGGCAATGGCACCCCACTCCAGTACTCTTGCCTGGAAAATCCCATGGATGGAGGAGCCTAAAAGGCTGCAGTCCATGGGGTCGCTGAGGGTCAGACACGACTGAGCAACTTGCCTTTCACTTTTCACTTTCATGCATTGGAGAAGGAAATGGCAAGCCACTCCCGTGTTCTTGCCTGGAGAATCCCAGGGACGGGGGACCCTGGTGGGCTGCCGTCTATGGGGTCACACAGAGTCGGACACGACTGAAATGACTTAGTAGTAGCAGTACTAATGGGTATATAGTTTCTTTGGGGATGATGAGAATGTTCTGGAATTATATTGTACTAATGTTGCACAACTTTGTGAATATACTAAAATCCACTAAATTATATACTAAATTATATACTTTAATGGTGAATCTTATGGTATGTGAGCTATATATGTGTATATATATAGTTTTTAAAATATACTAGTTTAATTTATCATTTTGCCAGGTGAAAATATGCAAATTCAAACCTCCCCATGGCTTAAGAGCATAATGTCTTTTCTATAACAGATACCCTAACACCTTGGCTGCCAGCATTCACATCTTAAATAATGAACAGTGAAAGAAATGTTATGTGTAGTTTTGAAAAATCATCTCTTTTGAAGAGGAATTGTGGTTAGGGTACAGGTGAGTCAGTCCTTCGTCTGAGGTGACTCGGGACTCACCCTCACCAACAGCCTCAGGGGTCTTGCTCTCCTAAGAAGCTGTGCTGCCTCCCAGACTTCCCCACTGAAACGTCTCCAAGAGCCAAAGGAGTCAATATCTGACCCTAGGGTGGGTCAGCCAGGCGTGGTCTTTGGTTTCAATTTTCAGTGGCCAGAACCAGCTAAGTTATTCCCAACCAGAAAGACTTGAACTTAACGTGATTCATAGGTCCAGGCCCCAAGTAGCCTGCTGAAAAAAATAATAGCTCTTATTTATTGTACTATGTAAGCTAAAAACATCCCTCTTATGGAATTAAAACAACTCTACTTACAGTTTTTATGATCAGACCTTAAATTCTCCAAGGTTTTTTGTTTTTTTTTTTTTAATGAAAATTGGGTAGTATGTTAACACAGCTTATAAATAGCCACAACATCCATTTAGCTTTTCAAAGTGTGCCTTCTCTCTACTGGTGAGATCTAGTTTGGTTTTGTTCTTTTTCACTGGGAAGTTGGTTCTGTCTTCAACAACTCTACCATGGATTCCTGTTTCCTGTTTTTTGGTCCCAGAGAGGGGAAAAAAGTTTACATTTTTTACTAAAAAGAAATACCTTGCTGGTGGGGAACTGTCAAACTGATTCAGGGAGGGATGGTTATTTTTGTGCCATGGTGCGATGAAAGTTTTACCACTGCTGTTTGCCTCGGCATCTGTGGAGCCCAGGTTAGAACAGACCTAACAGACCTGTGTGTTGATATATGGTATTCAAGTTTAGGAGTTTGGTGCAGTTGCACAAAATTGTGTTAGTATACATGTTATTGTGTTGTCTTTATTTATTTTCCCCCAGTGTCTATATTGTCTTACAATATGTATATAATAGTATATACCTTTGATACAGAAGTATTATCTTGGTCTTTGCTTCTGGACTATATGGGCAGTAACCCAAACCGATTAGATTACATAGGTGCCTATGATAAATGAAGCACACATCTTTAACTATCTTAATGTGGATAAATATTTTTGCAACAAAATTCAAATTAGACTTACAACTTTCAAATTAGACTTACAGCTCTGGTTAGCGATCCTATTTAAAGAAAAGCTACTGCTAGCTCTTTCACTGCCCTGCTAGGAAACTAAGTTTATTACCAACATTTGATTTTATGAAGCTGTTCCCAAATTTAGAGTTTATTTTTGGTAATAACAAAAACAGCTAGTGTTTTTAACTTGAACTTAATTTGCTACTCTATTCATCTTGTCTCAATTACTCCTTGTAGAAATTTTAAAATCACAATCACACTACACTCTTTTTTATGTATCCTGACACACTGGATGTTATTTTAGTTTCGACATGAAAAGAACACTGGCCATAGAGACATTTTTCCCTGTTAACTTTTAGCCTCGTGCATTTTTATAATTTATTTTTTCCACTTGCTGCTTTATATAACATATGTGACATCTGATTATTTAATACTAAATGTGATTTGCATAAGGCCCAAACCACACAACCCTCTTGCTGAAGATAAAATTGAGCTTAAAGATAAAGATTTATTTTCATATTTGTACAGTGATCAGCTTCAGAGTCATGGTTTTTGTGGGCTTTTATTGTATGTATGTGTAAGAAATTTCATACATATATATTAAGAAGACCTCTAAGTAATGAAATAATTATTTTATGATTTTGATTTACATGGTTTACATTTTCATAATATTGGCTGTATTTCATTTATACTGTTTCTCTTCAAACCATTAATAATTATCCCATAATGTGTAATTTATGGTAGTACAAATGTCTAAAGAATACATTATATTTTCTGCATCATAAATTCAGTTTAAAAAAAAACACTTGCTTTGGTCTTCTGGTATTTCCTCCAGCTTTGCTGCAGGCATTGCTGAAGTAATTTTAGTTCTAGGATGTGCCTACATGAAACTGCGCCTCTAAAACCCTGGCCGGGGCAGCTAGCTGGGGAAGAAAAGGGTGGTGTGTGGTATTGTGGCACATCTTGTCCTCTCGACCAGCGGGGCTACCGGTCGACCAGCTTTGGGGTGTGATATATAGGAGTAGTGAGGCTTTAGTAGAAAACTGGCAGGACAAACTTTGGCCATTCTCATGACCTTGGGCTAGGCCCCTTCTCTGACACCCCTCTGTACGCCCCCCGCAACACACCCTGCCTAGCTAACTCCTGCTTCTCCTTCTGCTTTAGCTTAAACGTCACTTCCTTCAGGAAGTTTCCCTGCTCATCCTGGTTTGGATGCGGCTACCTGCTCACTTGTTTAGTACTCTTTCTAACTGGTCAGCATCCTTACTGACCCCATATTTGTTTAACTAGACATATTCTTTGAGCTTTATCCCTGTTGTTTGCTGCTGCCTCCCCTCTGCTATACACAGTGCTTGAATGGATGATCAAAGAAAACTGTTTAAATAAGGCAGGCTTTGCAGAGTTTCTGCAGACACACATACCCAGAGACATACACACACAACAGAATAACAGGCAGTATATTGTAGTGGCCACAGGTCTGAGCTCTGTAGCCAGCCTGCTTGGGTTTGAACCTTGCCTCATGAACCTTCTAGTCAGTAACTGTGAATAAGGAGCTTATTTAACCTTTGTGTACCCCAGCTTCTTCATTGGTAAAACAGAGATGATAACAGTACCTTAAGTGTATGTAAGGAAAGTGCTGAGAACAGTACCTGGCACCTTGATCAGTTTAGTTCAGTCACTCAGTCATGTCCAACTCTTTGCAACCCCATGGACTGCAGCACCTCAGGCTTCCCTGTCCTTCACAGTCTCCCAGAGCTTGCTAAAACTCATGTCCATTGAGTCAGTGATGTCGTCCAACCATCTCATTCTCTGTCGTCCCCTTCTCCTCCTGCCTTCAATCTTTACCAGCATCAGGGTCTTTTCCAGTGAGTCGGCTCTTCGCATCAGATGGCCAAAGTATTGGAGCTTCAGCTTCAGCATCAGTCCTTCCAATAAATATTCAGGGTTGGTTTCCTTTAGAATTGACTGGTTTGACCTCCTTGCAGTCCAAAGAACTCTCAGGAGTCTTCTCCAACACCACAGTTCAAAAGCATCAATTCTTAGGCACTCAGCCTTTTTTATGGTCCAACTCTCACATCCATACATGACTACTGGAAAAACTATAGCTTTAACTAGATGGACCTCTGTTGGCAAAGTGATGTCTCTGTTTTTTAATATGCTATCTAGGTTTGTCATAGCTTTTCTTCCAAGGAGCAAGCATCTTTTAATTTCATGGCTGCAGTGATTTTGGAGCCCAAGAAAATTAAGTCTGTCACTGTTTCCATTGTTTCCCCATCTGTTGCCATGAAGTGATGGGACCAGATGCCATGATCTTAGTTTTTTGAATGTTGAGTTTTAAGCCAGCTTTTTCACTCACCTCTTTCACCTCATCAGGAGGCTCTTTCGTTCCTCTTAGCTTTCTGCCATAAAGGTGGTGTAGATTAATTTTTCTGCTTTTGATTACCGTGTATCTCAGCATGTTCCTCTTAGGGTTTAACCTGCCTGGGACTCTCTGTGCTTGGAGAGAGCAACATGGACTTGGTTGACTATTTCCTTTCCCATATTAGGATTTTCAGCTATTATTTCTTCAAATATTTTCCCAGGTCCTTTTTTCTCCTTCTGGACCCTCTATAATGCTGTTGGTGAGTTTAATGTTGTCCCAGAGGGGTCTTACACAGTCTTCATTTTATTTCATTCTTTTTTTCTATGGTCTCCTCTGTAGCAGTGATTTCCACCATTTTGTCCTCCAGGTCATTTATCCATTCTTCTGCCTCAGTTATTCTGCTATTGATTACTTCTAGTATAATCATCTCATCTCTCCTTGTTCTTTAGTTCTTCTAGGTCTTTGGTAGACATTTCTTGCATCTTCTCCATTCTGTTTCCAAGATCCTGGATCAACTTCACTATCATCATTCTGAATTCTTTTTCTGGAAGCTTGCCTATCTCCACTTCATTTAGTTGTTTTTCTTGTCACTTCATCTGGGACATAACCTTCTGCTTTTTCATCCTGATTAACTTTCTTTAATGTGGTTTTGGTTCTGTCTGCCCTTTAGTGGATGAGGCTAAGAAGCTTGTGTAAGCTTCCTGATGGGGGAGGGACTGGAGGTGAGTACTGGGTCTTGCTCTAGTAGGCAGGGACATGCTCAGTAAAGCTTTAACCCAATTATCTGCTGATGGGTTGGGTTGCACTCTCTCCTTGTTAGTTGTTTAGCCTGAGGTGACCCAGCCCTAGCATATGTGGGCTCTATGATAGGGTTATTGATGACCTCATGCCAAGGGGCACCTTCCAGGACTGCTGCTACCAGTGCCCCTGTCCCCAAGGTGAGCCACTGCTGACCCACACCTCCACAGGAGACCCTCCAACTCTAGCAGGCAGGTCTGGTTCAGTCTCCTGTGGGGTCACTGCTTCTTTCCCCTGGGTCTTGGTGTGGACAAGATTTTGTTTGTACCCTCCAAGACTGGAGTCTCTGTGTTACCCAGTCCTGTGGAAGTCCTATAATCAAATCCCACTGGCCCTCAAGGTTAGACTCCCTAGGGATTCCCAGTCTCTCTGCCAGATTCCCAAGCTGGGAAGCCTGACACGGGGCTCAGAACCTTCACAACAGTGGGAGAACTTCTTTGCTATTATTGCTGTCCAGTTTGTGGGTTGCCCACCCGCCAGGTATGGGATTTGATTTTATTTAGTTGCACCCCTCCATCATCTTATTGCCGCTTCTTTGTCTTTAGACGTGGTGTTTTTTTTTGTTGTTGTTGTTTTTGGTGGATTCCAGTGTCTTCCTATTGATAGTTGTTCAACAGCTAGTTGCAATTTTGGTTGCTCTCACAGAAGATGAGTGTATGTCTTTCTACTCCATCATCTTGAACCAGAACCATAAAAGAGAAGTAAATCTTCTGAGAGAAAAATGAGGGCCTGAAAACTAGAATGGAATCCTTGTAAATTCAGACCCTCCATTTATTAAGGGGTGACTGGATGAAGCAGTTAAAAGGAAGAAGAGCTCCAACTGGGATTTCAAATCTACATGACAATAAAAATGATGGTGGGTACTGGGGTTATTTAGGTGGAAACCAACCTTTATGTTTATATACTATGATGCCTCTTGACAAGGATTTCCAGCGTATATATCCAAAAGTCCACAGGATAGGAATGAATCACCAACAAAGCATATTTTGCAAGCCTTAAAATAATATCTTTTCTTTCCAGATCTAGACGGTAAGACGTTTTCATAGCTGAAAATAGGAAATAGGCACAAATCCTTGCTTCAACTTGAAAATATGGAGTAAGATAAATTTTCAAGTGCAAAACTTAAGAATAACTATCCAGTTCTAATTTTTCGTCTGCATTTGTTTATCAGGTTTATTTGAGAATTTATATTTCTTAAATTTCCAGAGAGTGGGAATTTAGTTCTAAGGACCTTTGACTTGTGACCTCTCAGGCTGACAGTTCAGGAACCACATTTCATGGCCTTTGGCATACATTTTTATAGAGTCCTTCACTGTCTTTAGGATTTTGACTTTCTGAAAATTTTTCAATTTCAGTTTACTGGTACATCTTCCCATTGCTGTAAAGCAAGGTAGAACTCAAGAGCTGGATAAACATCTCTTCAAAGGGAGTTTTATGAGTTCCAGTGTAATTTTAGGAGTAAAATTAATGCTCTTTAATTCATCACAAATCTGTTCTTGATCAGTCATTTCAGAAACAGATATATTTACTCTTAGATGAAATCCAAAAATTTCTTAACACGACCTCTCAGGCCCTCTGTGATCTCACTCCTAGTTGTTCTCTCACTAATCAGTTGTTTTTATTGAGCCTGTGTCATGGGTGCAATTCTAGACCCAGGGGAAGCAGAGTAAGACAGATCTTAAGCAGACTATATTCTGGTAGGGGTTGACAACAAACTTAATAAACAAAGAAGATCCACATTCTGCCTCCTCCCCACCTTTCTCCACCCCAAAGCCCCCAATCAGGCACAGGAAAGCTTTGTTCCTGTCAAGCCTTGTTCTCTCTCCTCCAGCCCTTTACTCAGCTCCACTTTCTGCATGGAACACCACTCTGTCTGTTCTCGGCATCAGCCTGCCCAACTCCTCTCTGTCCTGTACATCTCAATTCAGAGACTCCCAGCAGCTATGCCCAACCCTGGGATCTGAGCTAGGGCCTCTCCCCCTGTGATTCCTATCCCAATGCCCATCACAGCGCCTGGTCAGACTGCATGTGATAAGCAGGTTACCTGTGTACCTGACATGCTGGATGACTTCTGTTTCCTGCAGCCCTTTAGAATTTACTGAGTAGGGGTAAAGATTTCCCCACCCTCAGTGCACACTTCAGCAGCCTCATGACTTCATATTCCTCTGGATCAAGGTCTCAAGGGTTTTTTATGTCATAGACTCCTCTGAAGCTCAGGATCCCCTTGGAATAATGTTTTTAAATGAATAAAATAAAATAGATAAGATTATTAAGGAAGCCAATGATATTGAAAGATTATTCCCAAGATATTTAAAATGTGGGGAATCCCCTGGCTGTCCAGTGGTTAGAACTCTGTTCTAGGGCCTGGGTTCAATCCCTGGTCAGGGAACTAAAATCCTACAAGCCTCATGACATGGCCAAAAAAAAACAAATGAAAAGAATGAAACAAGTTCAAAGAAATAAATTTTTTTTAAATAAAAATGTTGTGATATTTTACATTATCAAAGTGAAAGTCTCTCAGTTGTGCCCAACTCTTTGTGACCCCATAGACTATACAGTAGATGGAATTCTCCAGGCCAGAATACTGGAGTAGGCCTTTCCCTTCTCTAGGGGATCTTCCCAACCTAGGGATTGAACCCAGGTCTTCCACATTGCAGGCAGATTCTTTACCAGCTGAGCCGCCACAGAAGCCCAAGAATACTGGAGCGGGTAGCCCATCCCTTCCAACAGATCTTCCCAACCCAGGAATTGAAGCAGGGTCTCTTGCGTTACAGGCAGATTCTTTACTAACTGAGCTATCAGGTATTGATGCTGCTTTACTGGCACATTAAATTACAAGAACTGATGGCGCATGTATTAACAACCATTATTTTGACATCATGATGAAGGTAAATTGTATTCTGAGACATCTGCAAAGAACCTAATATAAATTATAAATATCTGTGATTTCTATTGGTAACACAGTCACAGATACCAATAATCCCCCTGGGGTTTGGTGCTAGCATTTTATACTAAATGAAATGCTAAATTCCAGTTAGTTTAGTAAGTAAATAAACATTATTTTTTCCCATTCAGTGTAGAAATACAGATTTTTTTACCCATTGACCCAGTAGGTTCATGGCCCCAAGTAAAAACCCCTGCCCTGGGTGAGAAGTTGCAACCATAGACTATTTAGAAGAGAATTCTCACATAGAAATCAAAACTCAAAGCTGGACAGAGCAGTATCAATCCTCTCCCTGATCCAGTTCAGGTCTGCTTCAGCCTGGAAGCTTGCTGTGGGAAGGGGGCCTTGGTCCCCCTGCTCTGTCCTGCACCCCTGAATACCACTTATTGCTGATATACTCCCCTCCAGGCTCCAAGCAGAGGAGCATGATACCAACATTATAAATGCCATTTATATGTGAGCAGGCCAGATCTCACAGAAGAAAAAGAATGTATGTAGCCAATTGTTCTTGACCATCCAGTGTGCTGAAGTTTAAGGATAAAATGTTGTCCTTGCAGGAATGTGTTGTAGTCTGCCTCTTGCTTTTATAGCTGCAGCTCTGTGGAGGAAGGAGAGAATGAGATGAATTGAGAAAGCAGCAATGATATATATATATATATACTACCATGTATAAAATAGATAACTAGTGGGAAGCTACTATATAACACAGGAGCCCAGCCTGGTGCTCTGTGACAACCTAGAGGGGTGAGATGGGATGGGAGGGAGGCTCACGAGGGAGGGGATACACATATAATTATGACTGATTCACGTTGTTGTACGGCAAAAACCAACACAATATTGTAAAGCAGTTACCCTCTAATTAAAAAATTAAATATTACAAATAGAGTACAACTAAAAAAGAACTGCAGCTCTGAAGCAAATCTGATTTAATCTATCTTATAGTCATGAACATGGGCTGAGGAAGTTAAGAAAGGTATAAAGATTGGGGATAACTGAGTTGAGAAGCAGAAATATTGAATTTTTCCAGGGTGTGATGGCAATCATTTTTCTCCTCTAAAACTCCACTGAAACTAGAGTCAAATGCATTTTTCTTTTAAAGAATCAGAGCCAGAAAGGCAGAACAGGGACAAAATTATGAAGCTGGAAAGTAGATGGAAAACTTGGAACTGAGTTAACCTAAGAAGGCTGAATCTTAAGCTAGTAGTGTGGGGAAACTGAGCAATCTAGGTTTACACTGCAGATTTCCCAACAGACTCAGGAACTGGCAGAAGCAGGTACCTCTGGAACTAGGGGTTGGGGTATAAGGGAAGGTGGGGTGAAAGCAATTTGAGAAGCAGTTTTATCCTTAAGTATAAGTTTTATCCCTAAGTATATCCTCTCATGCTATGCCATTACTACTCTGAGCTAAGTATGGATATCTATTTTCTGCAGTAAAACAAGGATGCTAGATTGGGGGCTATACAAGGCATGGTTGAGTGTGCTGGTACTATTCAAAAAGCAGGGGAGTTAAATGACATGTCATCTGAGTGTTCAGCGCTAAAAGCTAATACTACCCACTCAGCTTTCAGGACATTGATGCCTTTATCTTTCAGAGACTGAAAGACTTTCCCCTGGAATACTGACCAGATAAGAGGAAAGACCTTTACAAGAAATGACCCTGCCCCCATCACCCTACTGTAAAGTTCAAAATTGGTAAATAGCTCCCATCACTTGAGCTTTCAATTAGGATGTTAGCTCCTCTGAACAATCGAAGGACCACTGGATTTTTATGGAAAGGTTCTAACATGGAAAATGGAGACCAAATAAAACAGGGAAATATCAAGTTGGGGAAATAGAGCTTATGCAGAGGAAAAAAAATCTTTCATTAATGTATCTTGAGAGACAGACAAAACTGCTGTAGCCATGAAACAAGAACAAGATAGTATCAATAAGGAACATTCATAGAGCAAAAAATAAGATCTTAGAAATGAAAAACATGACAGTGGAATTTTTTAAAAAGTAAACAATATAGAGTTTTGAAGACAGATTTGAGGAGTCTTCCAGAAAGAAAAGCACAAGGAAAGAGAAACCAGGAGAGAAGGAAGGAAGTATAATAGCCAAAACTAGCTGTTCCAGAAGCAAACAACAGGGAAAGCAGGATAACATAATCAATCAGTAGTCATGTACGGATGTGAGAGTTGGACCATAAAGAAGGCTGAGCACCAAAGAACTGATGCTTTCGAACTGTGGTGCTGAAGAGGACTCTTGAGAGTCCCGTGGACTGCAAGGAGATCAAACCAGTCAATCCTAAAGGAAATAAACCCTGAATATTCATTGGAAGGACTGATGCTGAAGTTGATGCTAAGAGCCAACTCCTTGGGAAAGACCCTGCTTCTGGGAAGGAATAAGAGCAAGAAGAGAAGGGGGCAACAAGAGGATGAGATGGTTGGATGGCACCATCGATTCAATGGACATGAGTTTGAGAAAACTCTGGGAGACTGTGAAGGACAGGAAAGCCTGGTGTGCTGCAGTCCAGGGGGTCTCCTGGTTTCTCTTTCTTTGAACTTTTCTTTATGGAAGACTCCTCAAATCTATCTACAAAACTCTATATTGTTTACTTTTTTAAAAATTTCTGCTGTCATGTCTTTCAATTCTAAGAGTCAGACATGACTGAGGGACTGAACGACAGTATAATCAAATGTCAAAGGCAAATGGTAGAATCTCTCCTCTCTGCCCCTGTTGGTTATTGGTTCCATATTTCTGGGCTTCCCAGATAGTGCAGTGGTAAAGAACCTGTCTGCCAATGTAGGAGATACAGGAGACACAGTTTCAATCCCTGGGTCAGGAAGATCCTATGGAGGAGAGCATGGCAATCCACTCCAGGATCCCTGCCTGGAGAACCCCATGGACAGAGAAGCCTGGCAGGCTACAGTCCATGGGATCACAAACAGTTGGACTTGACTGAAGCAACTTAGCATGCATGCACACACCTGGGAGGCTGCTGTAGCTCTCTTGCCTGTATCCCACTTCCACTGCCTATCAGCTGCATGGAGTGAATGGCACCTGGAGTGAAGATCAGGGACATGGAAAGTAGTCCACGGAAGCAGGACATGGGAAGGGGCTGGACCCTTCCCTTAAGGGTAGGCAGGAAGAGAAACAGAAAGAAAGATCGTGTAGATGGGGGTCTGAGTACCTGGGATAGAAACTGACATGTTCCTGAAGAGGGCATGATAAGACAAAAGGATGGTTTGCTATCTAAAACCAGCGAAAGAACCTTGGTTCAAAAGAACCTTGAGCCAGGAAGCCACCTCAAGGTCCTCCTTTTGGAAGAAGGCAAGTAAATCTCAGCTTCAGTGTTTGCCCACAGTGTAATAAAGAGCAGTAAGTTTAGCACTGAAGCTTCTGGGAGAGTACCACAAACACAAGGTTTTCTAAACAGATCCTTGTGGTTGAGTTAACTGCCAGCAGCCTATACTCAGCCCTACTGCTGTGTCTCATTTCTACACCACCTACTCCTGGGATCCTTCTCCACTTTCCTCCTTCCCACCAGCCTTGCCTCCCTGCATATTCATGTATATATTTATATATGTATATTATATGGTGCTAAACTCAAGTCAGCTGTGGGCCCTGCCAGGATTTGCCTGGTGCTTTCCTCTCAGAGGGTGCCTCCTGTCCTTTCCCCAAAGATTCATCATATAACCTTGCTAGCTCCAGCCCTTCACTCCTGTCATCATTCCCCATTTCTTGATTATGTCTTACTGCATTGCAGAAAGCACCAGATGATTCACCTTGACTGTCAAAAGAAAACTTTTAAGGCTTTGGAAAGTGTCTGGTTCCATTAAACAGACATGGAAAGTGGCCAGGAATCTAGAATTTAATGCCACACATGAATCTTCAAAAATCAGATAAAATGCTCAGAACAGAAGAGGGTCTATGGCCCCTTTACTTCTCTCTGACGATGCCCAATAATTGGATACTTCAGAGAAATATCTGTTTATCATTAATGTAATTACATGAAATTCTCTGAAACCCTTAGATTGAATGGAGTTCCTCCTACATACTGTTATAGGAAGCCTCTTGAATAACTTGCCATACTGAGATATTCCTAGAGCTCTTTCCTGCTTCCTGTGCAGTCAGCCTGCATCCCACCCCCACATCCAGCACCACCACCCAATGCATGAATGGATCTCTTTTTAGGGGCTGAACCCTGGTCTCTAGCATTGCAGGCAGATTCTTTACCACTTCAGCCACCAGGGAAGCCTATATATATATTATTTGGGGCTGCACTGGGTCTTCTTTGCTGCATACAGTATTTTTCCAGCTGTGAGTGGGGGCTACCCTCTAGTTGCAGTGTGCAGGCTTCTTGTTGCAGTGGCTTCTCCTGTTGCAGAGCACAGGCTCTATGATGTGCAGGCTTCAGTAGTTGCAGCACTTAGGCTCAGTAGTTGTGGTGCACTGGCTTAATTGCTCTGCAGTATGTGGGAATCTTTCCTGACCAGAGATTGAACCAGTGTTCCCTGCATTGCAAGGCAGATTCTTAACCACTGGACCACCAAGGAAGCGCCAGAATGGACCTCTTAATGGTGGCCATCATACTCATATTCCCTTGACCTCCTGAGGAGGCATAAGTGGACCCTGTCCTAGCTTCTCCTGTTAACTAGGTTGGAGCAGGAACTGGTCTCCCTGGAAGGAAGACTGGAACCACAGACCATTAAGAAGTTCATGGCAGAACAGCATAGCTCAAGGCTGTACTTGTTCTACTCAATTTAAGGTTAAGTATGAGTAAAAGATTTGGATCACCCCTTTCCCTCTGGAAGGAAACTTCTGGCTAAAGTGGCCAGAGAATCATTTCAGACAATGATGATAAACATGAATAAAGGGCAGCAAAATCACAACACAAGGAAAACATTACAAAATCCCTGGGCATGTGTTTTTGCAATTTTCAGGCCAAATGTGTGACCCTTGGAGAGGACGCAGACTTTAAGGTCAATTTCACAAGAATGGAATGTGGAAAAAATCATCAGAGTCAGAATCTGACATTTGACAAGTTACTTAATATTTCTGAGCCCATTTCTTCATCTGAGAAACAGAGAATAACAGTATATTCAAACCCAAAACATCATTCACTGTTAATGTGCTGGTAATTCCCAAAGCCACTTCTCTGCACTAGCCATTCCTCTGGGCTCTAGTTGTACAGTCAATAGCCAGGGGAAGCTCTGTCTTGCTCCAAAGGCAGTGCAAACTAAGCCAAATTTTCCAAACATCCTCCACACCACCAAATTGTTTTCTAATGTCAGGGAATGGATGCCACTATACATCTACTCAGACCATACACCAAGTCAGTCACTGGGTTCTAATTTTGATATCAAGTTGCCCCCCTTTCCTCTATATTTTACTGTCTCTGCTTATAGTTCAGTTTCTCACCCTTTCTTTCCTGAACAACTACAGTATCCCCGGGGCTTAGAATAGTGGCTGGCACATGCATAGCAATACCTTAATAGTACTTGATGCAAAGTCTGGACTGAGGGAGCACAGCAATTAATACATCAGTGTGATGAGTGCTATGGTATGTCTTGTCCTGCCACAGAAGGAAGTACTCAGCTGATGAGGATGACTGTTCAGTTCAGTTCAGTCACTCAGTCATGTTCGACTCTTTGCGACCCCATGAATCACAGCACACCAGGCCCCCCTGTCCATCACTATCTCCCGGAGTTCACTCAAACTCACATCCATCGAGTCAGTGATACCATCCAGCCGTCTCATCCTCTGTTGTCCCCTTCTCCTTCTGCCCCCAATCCCTCCCAGCATCAGAGTCTTTTCCAATGAGTCAACTCTTCGCATGAGGTGGCCAAAGTACTGGAGTTTCAGCTTTAGCATCATTCCTTCCAAAGAAATCCCAGGGCTGATCTCCTTCAGAATGGACTGGGTGGATCTCCTTGCAGTCCAAGGGACTCTCAAGAGTCTTCTCCAACACTACAGTTCAAAAGCATCAATTCTTCGGTGCTCAGCCTTCTTCACAGTCCAACTCTCACATCCATACATGACCACTGGAAAAACCATAGCCTTGACTAGATGGACCTTTGTTGGCAAAGTAATGTCTCTGCTTTTCAATATGCTATCTAGGTTGGTCGTAACTTTCCTTCCAAGGAGTAAGCGTCTTCTAATTTCATGGCTGCAGTCACCATCTGCAGTGATTTCGGAGCCCAAAAAATAAAGTAGGGTGGCATAAAGGGGTCACAATAAAAATGACCTTGAGAGGCATCTTGCGCTTAACAATTAAAATATCTGAGTACTTACCATGTGCCAGGAACTGTGTCAGACATAACAGTCACCAAGACACATGCCTTGACCAAGGTCATTATCTTATGGGGTAGAAAGTCTCATACGCACAAACCGTCTAATCAAAATATACTTGGATGTCCAATGTTTATCTCAAAACTGTTTATCCCTGTCCCACCACCCCCACCACCCAATCATACATACTAAACCTGCTCCAATCACTGTATTTGCCACATTAGTTAATGGCATCTGTCTTTTGCCAGTTGTTCAGGCCAAAGATAATGGTGTCATCCCTGACTTACGTTTCTAACAATCAGCTTCCAATACATCAGTAAATCCTATTGTCCCTGCCTTCAAAATGAAACCAGAATCAGAAACAAAATGAAACCCCTTCTTGCTTCCTCTGCTACGATGATTGCAGCAGTAGTTTCATAACTAATCACCCTGCTTCTTCCTGAGACCATACAGTCTATTCTCAACACAGAAGCCCTATGTGCTCAGGGAGGGTACTGGCTACAGATGATGGGTGGACAGATAGAGGAATATAAAACCATGAGGCCAGATAAGGTCACCAAAGGAAAGAGTGTAAATAGACAGATCTGAGGACTGGACTCTGGGACATTTTGACATTAAGAAATTGGAAGGGAAAAGAAGAACCAGGAAGCAGAGGAGACTGAGAAGCAGTAACCAGGGAGGAAGAAGGAAATCCAGAAGAGTGTGGCATACTGGAGGTCAAGAGCGGGGAATATAGCAAGGACAAAGTTGGTCAACTGCATGAAAAGTTGCAAATTGGCCAAGTAAGATGAGGATGCAGAGTTGACCACTAGATTTAACAACACAGAGATCACTCGCAGCTTTGAGAACAGACTCACACATGATGGAGGTGACGGCATGACTGGAGTGGATTCAAAAGAGAATGAAAGGAGGGCAGTTGGTGATAGCAAGTGTAATTAATTCCTTCAAGGAGGTTTGTTCCACAGAGGTGCAGAAAAACAAGGATATAGCTATAAGAGAAAATGCAACCCAGGGAGGTTGCGAGGGGTTTTTTAAAAGGGGGAGCAACCCCCCTAGGTGGCTCAGATGGTAAAGAATCTGCCTGCAGTGTGGGAGACCTGGGTTTGATCCCTGGATTGGGAAGATCCCCAGGAAGAGAGCATGGCAACCCACCCCAGTATTCTTGCCTGGAGAATCCCCACGGACAGAGGAGCCTGGAGGGCTACAGTCCATGGGTTCAGAAACAGTCGGACACAACTGAGAGACTAAGCACCCTGAGACTTAATGTGCTGGATGCTAGCATCAATGATGCAGTTGAGGTGTGATAAACTGATACTGCAGGAGAGGAAGGAGAGAAGGCTGGAGTCCTGTGGTGGTGTAGAGATGAGGAGATAGGAGCAAATATCCAAGTCCTGGAGCTGGTCTTGGAAAAAGCACAGACAGTTGGCTAGTGGTTAGTAGAGAGAAGAAGCCATTAATGAGATAGACTTTGAACATTAGAAGAAAGGTTGCTCCCACATGTAAGACAGCCTGGGCAAAGACTTAAAGAGTAAATGAGGGACTCCCCTGGTGGTCCAGTGGTTAAGAATCCACCTGCCAACACAGGAGACAAGAGTTTGACTCATAGGCTGAAGGGATTCCACGTGCCACAGAACAACTAAGCCCATGTGCTGCAGCTACTAGGCCCACATGCAGCAAATACCGAAGTTCACAGTCTAAAGCCCATGCTCTGCAATAACAGAAGCCACTGCAACTAGAAGCCCGCACACTGCAAAGATAGAGTAGGCCCCCGCTCACCAAAAACGGAGAAAGCCGAGTATAGCAATGAAGACCCAGCACAGCCAAATAAATAAATAAACTTTTTTTTAAAGTTTTTTTTACAATCTTAAAAGAGGAACTGGGAAGGGACCATGGCTGAGGGTAGAGGATGGGAGTATGAAGAACCAAAGCTGAATGTCAAAGGTGGAGATGGATTCTGGAAGTTACCATGAGAAATTACTATTTCAGCGTAAGCACTAGGTGTCCAAGGTGGTTGAGTTGCTGATCATATGTGTGAAGAAGATGCTCCTGGAAGCAGGAGCAGCAGGAAAGACTGCAGAGATCTTCTAGATGCATGCAGCCTCGGGCATGAGGCTAGAGACACAGAAGTATTGCAGGCGTGGCATCCTAGTGTCCAGCCAGAAACCAGGGATGTCTGCAGGTGGGAAGAGAGAACTGGGAAACAGAAAGACAGAGAGGCTGCCCTGAGTGGATGGGAGGGACCTCTGCTTTGCACACCTCGTTTCTCTCACAAGGTGACACTTCTGCATTCTCACCTTCTGACCTACCACAGAGGAGCCAAAAGCTGCAGTAAGGACAGGAAGTGCTGCAGCTTCCTTGCCATATGGTGTGGGGCTCTGTGGGGTGCCCCTGCCTCACTGATTCCCAAGGAAATCCAGGATGGCTCAACATACATCAGACCAGGAGGTGGAGGCAGGACTCTTCCTCTGTGAGGACCCAGCATGTAGCACAATGTGTCCTGCAAGCAGGATGCAGAAAAGCCAGGATGGGAAGAAGCAAGAGTGTCCCTCTGGATGGTGATACTGTGCCCTCAAGAGGAGGAGGCACAAGGCTCAGCCCTGCTGAGCCACACCCTCCATTGTTTCCCTAAAGCATCCCCAAAGATCAGAGGAGGTCTTGTGGCAGGCACATCCTGCCAGCCTACTGGGAGTTGAAAAGAGAGCCACAGAGGAGAGGAGAGGGAGGTCAAGTGGAAGCTGAGGTTAGTGTGCAAACATCCTGGCTTAGGTGGAGCAGGTCCTTCCGATGTATCCTACTTGCTGGATGCCAGCCCTGGCATCTGCTGCTGACCAAGTCCTGCAACAAAGGGCTGGGGGCAGAGAGATGACCTTCAGGATTCTCAATTTCTCAGCAAAATCAAGAGCTGAGAGAAGACAGGCTCAGAGCCTAGGATTTATGCAGGATGGTGTAGTGGGATGAAGTCTCACTCATCCCATCCTATAACCCTAGCACAAGCCCCACCATCCAGCTCCCCCTTGGCTCAAGAGCTAAAATCAGAATGAAAACCCTCATGGCAGAGCACAAACTCCAGAACTGCTGGCAGATGCTAGGAATACAGTGGTGCTTGCTTGGGAACTTTGGAGTTTGCCTCTCTGCTCTGAGGTACCACCCCGTCCTGACATGGAGCCCTTATCCTGATCTCTGCAGAGAGCCTTTCAGAATTCTAGAGAGGATTTCAGGCAACCAACTTCCTGCAGTGGGGGGATGGCTTCTCCACAGAATCACTTCTCCTGTAAAACACTGAGTCTCAGCAAACAGGGACTGTGGCTGCTTCGTTTCTGTACCACCTCAACAAACACGGGGTGGGCACAGGAATAAACACCACTGGAGATGCTGCTTCCTGTGCCATGTGACAGGAGCTGAGTCTCTGCTCTTCCCCAGTCAGCCAAGCCTGTTGCTGCACCTGCTTCAGGGCAGAGGCCTGGGCTGTCGGAGAAGGAAGCACAGAGTCCACTGCAGGGAGAGGAAAGAAGGGAGGACGGCCCCAAGTGCAGGCGGGGACATGAGGAGTGAGAACAGTGCAGGCACGCAAGGTGCTGGGGGAGGCCGAGGACCCATCCCTAACAGGGCTTGGATAAGACTGTCCCTTCCCAGGCACAGACACAGTGAGGCCAGGACCCTGTGTACTTGCTCTGATGGGAGCACGGGAGGAGAGAGAGGGCCTGAGAAGGGGCCAGAAGGCGATCTGTTTCCAGAAGGAGGGGTGCCTGCTGCCAGCTGCCCCCCTTTCCCACCCTGTCCCCCTCCTCCACTGGAACGTCTCTGGGTCCACAGCCAGGCAGAGAGCATATTGGGGGCTTTCCAGAGTGTATCATTCCCAAGGTCAGGCCCCACACTGAGGCCCCAGGGGCAGGGCCCCGGGCAGGCAGCCGGACACATGGGAATCCAGACAGCGGGAAGGGAAAGGAAACCATCTCTTGCGGTAAACAGCGCTGGCAGCTGGGGTGCATTAGAGAGGGGCAGGGGAAAGTGAGAGGCCAGAGCAGAGCCTCACTGCAGTTAAAGACACACGGTTACAGACACAAGAGGACATAATTTCAGTGACGCCACTCAGAGACTAACTCGGAGTAGCCAGAGACACGTTCAGAAAACACACCTCCAGAGACTCATAAACACCCAGCCTCAGACATGCTCCACAGACCCTGGCACCACACACATGGAACAGACACAGCCCCCATCCTGCAGGCCACAAACACAAATGCATTCCAAATCCAGCCTGTAAAGTCTTTCTCCTCCATAAATCCTCTTAGGCCACCTCAGCCCAGGCCTGTTAATCCACCTCTAAACTCCAATTTGGAATTTCTGTCCCATTGCCTGTCCTTTAATAAGGACAGTCTTGGATCCACGTGCATACCTCTGCCTTCAACAACTTGGCTGTGTGCTTTGAAGAAATGTCACAGTCAGCAAGTGAGTCCCTAGTCCTCTTCAGCAGCCCCATCCTTCACTTACACACCCATTCCCACCCCCAGGAGCGTCCCCAGTTTGCTGCAGGGCCCTGACTCTAAGTCAGTCTCTCCGATGCAGCAGAAAAACAATCTAAAGGAAGAGTCAACCAAACAGACCTACTCCATCAAGGTAATACTAGTAGGTTTTACCAAAAAAATCTTTACATTACCTTATGCTTACCACTCTTTACTTGCAATCTGTGATGATATGTCAGTGCGATTCCATGCATAGTCCTAACGCTAACCCTGACCCTAGGCAGCCACACATGGGGTAATGTCTGCAACTACACTGAGCACACAAACCTCACACACTGAGGAAGGAAAGGGTCATCTGCAGTCCAGGGACCCTACAGTTCCCTCAATAACATCTGCACAGTCATCAGGGCACCCAATACCTAGAGGCCTCAGTACTCAGCTGGGAGCTCAGGAGCACCAGTGCACCCAGGTCCTTTGACCCTTGTTAGATGTATGAGCCCTCAGGAGCCCAGCTCACCCCCAGCCCTGTTCTGGGACTAGCTCAGCTTCTGGGCTAAAATTCCTGCCATACCCCTCCTGGCTCCTGCCTGCCAAGCTGGGAGCATCTGTTGTCCTGGAACCCCCATCAAGCAGGAATGAATGGGCCTGGGGTTGAAGGGAATGCGGGCTCTTCCCAATGTGGGGGTTTCCAGACTGGTGAACCCACAACTAGGACCGCTACCCCAGAGCCTGGCCCGTGTGCCTGTCCTAAAGAGGTGGCTGCCAACACTGGGGGAGTAGGGGTGGACAGCACATCCCCCACCTCTCCTCTAGGTCTCGATCTGGTCACAGAGTGTGTTCACTCTGTGCTCATCAGCAAGTAAAGCTGAAGGGA
>NW_011494713.1:3561186-3564306 GCF_000754665.1 Bison bison bison
TCCCTCACCCTCACCCTCACCCTCAGCACAGGACGTCTGGTGTAACACACCTCTGTACCTCAGCCACTGCAGAGACTGTCCAATACCACCTAGGCTCCATCAAGAGCTCATCAAGCCCAAATCTTACCCAACAGACTAGAACACTTAAGTGGCTACTCACATGTCATATGTGCAGCCATTCGAGTCTCTGTGTCACCTTCCTTAATGTCTACACCCAGGTTGGTTGCAGGACCAAGAGAGGGGTTGGTTCAGGGCTGCAAGCTCCATGATATGCACATGAGGTGCTTGAGAAATTAACAAAATCAGCTTACCATCTAGATAAACATGATTGCCAAGTACTGCACAAAGAGTGAGATTTTACTCTATTTGTAAGTTAACTGGCTATCATGTTACTGTTCCATGAATGCTGGTAGAAGACACAAGACTCCTGGGTCTGATGTAAAGGATTTTATTACTCATAGCACAGGCATAGCAAGAGCTTTAACATAGGTTTGTGCATCAGTTTCCCATGCCTACCAAGTACCAAGGGGTTGGCACAGGATATATGGTAGATGCCTGCACATACAGTGGGCTGTGTTACAAGAGGAATATCTGTAAGGCAGTAAGGCAAATGTGTGTGGCAATGAAGTTTGGTGATTCACTGCTTTTATAGTAAGAAGAATCAGGCCTAATCTTTGTCCAGGGGAGATGTTGCTTTATCTGTCAAGGCAGCTTGTTGCAAATTCAATTGTGAGAAATGGTCTGGGAAACAGGGTTTTGCAGTCTTGGCCTACCTAGTAAGAACATTCAGGAATCCTAAAGGCCTAAGGTGGTTTGCCTCTCAACAGTGATTAGCAATGGGTAAAAATAAATGGCTGGTGAAGGAGAAAAAAAAAACGAAACAAAACCAACCAGCTTTATCTATACCAGAAGTCCCAGGGGAGATACTCCAGTTAAAAAGGAAATCAATTAACAAAGCCTCAACAAAGAATGCTTATTCGTTACTTCTTTAACTGACAGGTGCAACTGAGGCTGTCTTGGTCCTTATCAAGGGAGAGAGAAGATACTATCATAGGGACAATGTGAATACTGAAAAAACTGGTAACTTGAGAATAGTTCAGAAAAATCTTCAAGGGGCAGGGGAAGGTGGTGGCAAATAACAGTAGAACCTGAAAGCTGAATAGGTCCATTTGACAGAATGAAATGGAAAAAATGAGAGCCAATGACAACCTAAACCTTTCCATGTTAGAAGCAAAAGTCTCTGAAGTGGCTTCTCCTCATGATTCCTACCTGGTGTTCATGCTTTGTGTAATCTCATCCTCCTGAGTATGGGTGGACATGTGATTTGATTCTAATCCACAGAACACAGCAAAGGTGATGGGATGCTACTGCATGATTATATTACATAAGACAGCCTTCTAGCATACTCACTCTACAGACTACCTCCTGCCTTGATGAAGTGGCCATGCTGGGAAAGCCCATGTGGCAAAGAACTGTAGGTGGCCTCTAGGAACTGTGTGTGGCCTTTAGTTGTTGTTGAGAGTGGTCTTCAGTTGAGAGCAAGCAAGAAGCTAGGCTCTCAGTACCACAACTGCAAAGAAATGAATTCTGCTAACAAGCTGAGTGAGCCTGGAAGATTCTTCCCCAGTCAAGCCTCCAGATGAGAACACAGCCCAGACAACACTGCACCAACTGCAGCCTTGTAAGACCCTAAGCAGAGGACCAAGCTGGTCTCTTGACCCACAGAAATTGTTGTTGTTGAGTCACTAAATCATGTCCGACTCTTTGCAATCCCATGGACTGCAGCATGTCAGGCTCCTCTGTCCTCTACTACCTCCTGGAGTTGGCTCAGATTCATATCCATTGAGTCAATGATGATATCTAACCATCTTATCCTCTGAGGCCACAGAGACTATGAGACAATAAATTGTAGGCTGTTTTAAACTACATCTACAGTAATTTGTTACCCAGTAATAGAAAATACACTGCTGTAACCACGAAAGAGAAGCATCTGTAAGGCAGTAAGGCATATGTCTGCAGTATGGAATTTGTGCATAAGCAAGGCACACCCTAATTCCACAGTATGAGCCAGGGAAGAAATAGAGGAGAAGGCATCTAGGGAACTCCTCTCCCTCAGCTTATTCTATAAAGACGTGTAGCTAGGGAGAGCCTGCAGCCCTCCTTATAGGGCTGGAAACATCTCATCCTGCATATTAAATGTAAGTTATCCTTTTGTGCCTTCATGCAGACATTCCTAAAAGGCTCAAAATTATAATTAACAGTGATCTTCAGAACATGTGGAAGGGTATTCCCCAGGGCTTCCCAGGTGGTGCTACTGGTAAAGAACCTGCCTGCCAATGCAGGAGATATAATAGACTTGGGTTCAATCCTAGGTTGGGAAGATCCCCTGGAGGAGGGCATGGCAACCCACTCCAATATTCTTGCCTGGAGAATCCCATGGACAGAGGAGCCTGGCAGGCTACAGCCCATAGGGTTGCACAGAGTCGGACATGAATGAAGTGACTTAGCACACCCACACAGGGGTGTTCTCCAAGAAATGAAAACACAAAAGAAACTTTTGAAAAGTAGGGAAGCAACCCAAAACAAAGGGTTTTACAGAGAGAAAAGTGAGCCCCAGATTTTTCAGTTCAGGAAGGAGGAACAATCGAGATAGTTCCCACAGCTTTACATAGAGTAGGTATTCAATAAATTTTTCTTGAAGAAATGTTGAAAAGATGAGTAAGGAAAACTAAAAAAATTTTTTTTTTTATATCAATGTCAGACCCTCTCTCTAGTTCAATGTGGGCTAAAGGGGGATGAGAAGACCGATTCTTCAGAACTCATTTCTAGAAACTATGCAATCACAAGCTCATCATATCCATTGTGTTTCCTCAGAGGTGGAGGCTAAATGGTGAGCTAAGTTTAGCACAACCTAGATAGCATATTCAAAAGCAGAGACATTACTTTGCCAACAAAGGTCCATCTAGCCAAGGCTATGGTTTTTCCTGTGGTCATGTATGGATGTGAGAGTTGGACCTTGAAGAAGGCTGAGCACCGAAGAATTGATGCTTTTGAACTGTGGTGTTGGAGAAGACTCTTGAGAGTCCCTTGGACTGCAAGGAGATCCAACCAGTCCATTCT
>NW_011494713.1:3564558-3566664 GCF_000754665.1 Bison bison bison
GGACAGGGAGGCCTGGCGTGCTGCAATTCATGGGGTCGCAAAGAGTCGGACACGACTAAGCGACTGATCTGATCTGATCTGAAGGTTAGCAGGGATGATGTTAGGTAACCAGTACAACAGATATGATTTCTCTGCTCATGGGAGAAAGCTACTAAATTTTGGAATTTAGTCAGTTTCCATAACCCATCACATTTCTTTTGGATATTTATCCTAGAGTAGAATTTCTAGGTCATATGGAAGTTCTTTTTAATATTTTGAAGAACCATGAAACATTTTCCACAGTAGCTGCACCATTTCACACTTCCACCAGCAATGCAACAGGATTCGAATTTTTCCATATCCTTGCAGACACATTATATTCCTTTTTTCTCTCAAGAACAGCCTTCTGTGGATGTGACTATCTCATTACAGTTTGACTTTTTTTAATATCTCATTGCATTTCCCTACTGACTAATGATGTTGAGCATCTTTTCATGTGCTAGTTGACCATTTGTATATCTTCTGTTTGAAGAAATGTATATTCATGTCCTGTCCTCTCCTCATTCTTGAATTAGGTTGGATTTTTTGCTCTTGTTGAGATGTAAAAGTTCTGTTTTTAACTGGATATTAACCCCTTGTCAGCTGTAGATCTGCAAATATTTTCTCCCATTCCATGGTTGTCTTTTCACTTTCACAACAGCGTCCTTTGATAAACAAAAGTTTTAAATTTTGATAAAGCCCAATTTTTCTATTTTTTCTTTTTTTGTCTGTGCTTTTGATGTCATACTTAAGAAACCATTCCCAAATCCAAGACCATGAAGATTTTCTCCTTCTTTCGCTTAAGAGTTTTATAGTTCTAGATCTTAGACAAACATACATTCTCGTTGCAGTCTCTTGATATTTCTTTCCAAATAAAATCTGAAAACCATATTTCATGATTCTAATCCTTATAACCTTTCTCAAATTGCTTAATCTGTCTCAGTTTAATTATCCCTCAAGAGATAATTTCACAAGGTTGTTTTAAGAGTTATAGGTTTAAACATTGCTAGTGTAGTGCCTAGCACACCGGTGCTCAATAAACCTTTATTTCCTTTCTTTTTTCCTTCAAAGTACTTTCTTTACAGAACCTGCCAGAGTCAGTTATTCTACCTGATTTTACCGTTTTCTTCCTGAGGGTCAAGTCTAGGGTCTCAAATCTCCTTTCTTTGTTTCAGAAGACTCGCTGGTCCTCCCCAACACCCCTAACCTTGTTCTCTTATCAAAGTTAATGCCTCCACACTAACATCCGGCTTGGAGCCAACTGAGCTACCACAGAGCATACTCATTCTAACAGGGTTTGGGGGAGGAATGGACAGAAGTCCAGCCCCACAGGGCTCCTGCCTCTCGACCATGTTGGAGGGACACAACCTAGGGCACATTAAACCCTGAAGGAGATCAAGGCCAGAGATCTTTGGGCATAAGGGAAGATACTCCTGAATCCCTCCCACCACTTAGATTCCTTCCAGGCAGTTCTGGGGCAGAACTCAGGTCCTCCCGTATACCAGTCCTCTGCGGGGTCCATCCCCACGGTGCAGGGTCCTGAGGCTCCCTTCTGTTCCCGAATCGTCTTCCACTGAAACAACACCAGAGACCACCCCTGCCCTCTCACAGGTCTCCATCTAGCGTCCTCCGCACAGGGCCTCCCCATGGCAGCAAACGCAGAGAGCACCCCGGAGTCTCCATTCACACGAGGTCTTCCCCGTGTGGCAGCTCTGCTTCTGGCACGCTCCCAGAGGGTAGAAGCAGGGACCCCTGAGGTTCACTTGAGGTTCATCCACTCACAAAGGGACCGCTCCGGGGCGGCCGCAATACCACACCTCAGAGTCCACGGAGGGCTGTCCGCTGCCCGCAGACCAGCCCCTCATGGTGCTTGCCCGTTCCCCGCCGCCCCCGTCCCCGCTTACCGGACGGTCAGGCTGCGGGACGCTAGCCCGGGGCTGCAGGTCTCCCGCCTGCCGGGGCTGGCCAAGTGCCGCGAGCAGGCGGAACAGGCAGAGAAGCACGCTGAGGCAGAGCAGCCGATGGAGGGGGCCTCAGGGTGCCCGCGCGGCCCGAGCACACCACCCTCTGGCCGCGCGCCTGCGGCGC
>NW_011494713.1:3566764-3573860 GCF_000754665.1 Bison bison bison
GTGCGCACGCGAGCAACGGCCTCCGCGGGCAGGGAGGTGCGCGCCCTGCCCTGCCTCCTGAGCCTCGACGCTCGGCCCTCGCGCGGCAGCTAGCCACGGCGCGTGCGAATGAGGCGCCGAGGGACCACTGGAGGGTGGTGGCTCGGCCCGGGCTTGGTGGCCCGCTCCTATGAGCTGCGGGTTCGGGTCCCTGTGGGCGCTCCCCATCAGCTCCGCAGCAAGGTTAGTGCCTGCCTGGAGGAGACAGTCTGAGAGGGGCCTCCTCGGGGGTTGCGGCCGCTCCCAGTTCCGCCACCTTCCTGGGGAGGTCGGAATGATTCACCCAGCGGCCTGGGCCGGGGTCTGCCTCTCCTGTCAAGGCCAGCTGCCCACTCGGGCCTCAGGTCATATGGTAGTTCTGTGTTTAGTTTTTTAAGGAACCTCCATCACTGACTCGATGGACGTGAGTCTGAGTGAACTCCGGGAGTTGGTGATGGACAGGGAGGCCTGGCGTGCTGCAATTCATGGGGTCGCAAAGAGTCGGACACGACTGAGCGACTGAACTGAACTGAACTGATAATGTTCTTCACAGTGGCTGTATCAATTTACATTTCCACCAACAGTTTGAGAGGGTTCCCTCTTGTGCACATCCTCTCCAGCACTTATTGTTTGTAGGTTTTTTGATAATTGCCTTTCTGGCAGTGTGAGGTGATACCTCATTGTTTTGTTTTGCATTTAGATAATAATTAGTGATGTGGCACATCTTTTCACATATCTCTTGGCCATCTGTATGTTCTGTGTGACTTCTTTGGAGAGATGTCTATTTAGGTCTTCCACCCATTTTTGATTGGATTTTTTTTTTATATTGAGCTCTATGAGCTGTTTATTTTGGACCTTTTGTCTGTTGCTTCTTTTTTGTCTGTTGCTGCTTTTTGTGTTTGTCTGTTGCTTCTTTTTTGACCCACCTCCTAGAATAATGAAAAGGAAAGCAAAAATAAACCACTGGGACCCAATTAAACTTAAAGGATTTTTCACAAGAAAGGAAACCATAAACAAGGCAAAAAGACACCTCTCAGAATGGGAGAAAATATTTGGAATAGTTCTTGATTGGCAACCTGAACATACTCCAGGTTCCCCAGGGGCCACTTTTGTAACCTGGTTTATATTTGAAAAATAGGTTATATTTTCAGATGGCTCACTGCTAAGGCATGGGATATGCATGTCCCCTGAGATGCAGTGTGAAGCATACTGAGAGAATGTGATGAGTGGATGAGAAAACAAAGGTTTGTTCATGTTGAATCAGAGACCTATTAGAATTCTGATGGCAGGAAGTCTGCAGATAGGTCATTTGAGGAGGATTTTTGGATGAAGTCAGTAAAGGTCAAAGTGAAACAGAAAAGCTATCTCACTCTCAGGACTATAAGTTTATTTTTTGAGGCAAGTTTTGCAATTTTATAGTGGGCAGCCAGATCAAACACAGGAGCTAAAGAATCAGCTTTCTTACCATCTAAGACACTGTTACACAGTCCATTCACATTTACTGTTATTATTGATATGGTTAGATTTATCTCTGCCATTCTGAGTTTGTTTTCTCTGTTTCATATCTTTTTTGCTCTTTCCTCCTTACTGCCTTCTTTTGCATTAAGTGAATATATTCTGAAATTGTTTACCTTAGACTGGGACTTGAACACACGTGTATGGGAATGAAACCCAGCCAAAACCCTGCTTGGGACTCTAATCCACATGGCTGGGACTCAAACCCAGCCAAAACCCATAGTACCTGGTTTCAGGACCTAATGAAGCTCAGGTTCTTGTCTTGAAAAACAGACAACAAGATGCCTTGATGTTTCACTGCAGAAAGAATTCAGTGAGAGACAAAGTGATAGGTAAGAAGTGGATTTAGAGAGAAACACACTCCACAGACAAGAGTGTGGGCCATCACAGCTAAGTGTAGTGGCAAACAGTGGCATGGTTAGTTTTTATGGGCTGGGTAATTTCATATGCTAATGAGTGGGAGGATTATTCCAACTATTTTGGGGAAAGGATGGGGATTTCCAGGAATTGGGCCACTGCCCACTGCTTGGTCTTTTGACAGTGCCTTGGAACTGTCATGGCACCTCTGAGTGTGTCAATTAGCTTGCTGATTGAGGATCAAGGTCTAGTTGAAGTCAACTTGTCTTCCATCTTGGACCCATTTGATTCTAATAAGTTTATGTTTTATCTATGTCATGCTTTCAAAAGTTGTGCCTTGTCCATTTCCCTCCTGTTAGTATTCTAGTGTAAAATTTAATGATTTATTTTGATGATCATACTAGGTAATAAGGTTTTCTGTGTGCATGTGTGCTAAATCACTTCAGTCCTGTGGGACTGTTTGCGACCCTATGGACTGTAGCCCACCAGGCTCCTCTGTCCATGGGATTTTTATATACACTTAATTATTTCCTTAAGATAAATTCCTAGAAGTGGTATTATTGAGTCCAAAAATTGGCACATTTATAAGCCTTTGATATCCATAGCCACTTCCCCTTCTTAAGGAGTTGTCTCAATTTACATTCCTACCAGCAAAGCTTTATGTGTTGTTGACTGATCCTAGGTATCAGTCTCATAGACTTTAGCTTCCTTTACATAGCTGGCTCTTATATAAATACTGGAATGTGAGCTGAAATCTAGCAAGTTAATGCTGATTTAATGTTTAGAATTGAGGATCACCTATGAAAAGAGCTCCTTGGTATTTAGCCCCTGTTGTTATTTAATGGAAATTTTCTTGATAAGTTTTTATAATAAAGTATAGCTTTTTATCTCAGATCCTACCATGTCTTAGCCAATCTCAGAATGAGAATGAGGACATGGACATATTATTGATCTACTTGACTAGCACCTCAGCCAACCTTAACGTTGGAGAGATATAATAGTTGCTTTCTTTAAAGCAAGACATTTTTCAGGTCTTCTGCCCATTTTATAATCAGGTGGTTTGTTTGTTTTGATATTGAGTTGTATGCACTATTTATATATTTTAGATATTAACCCCTTATCAGTTATATCATTTGGAAATATTTTCTCTCACTCAGTAGATTTTTCTTTTCATTTCATTGATGGTTTCCTTTGCAAAATAGATGACATTTTAAAGTTCCTGTCACTGAGTCCCAAGGACTCATTGATTGGGCAGATGCTTCCCTCTAGTGCTTGTGTGCTCAGTCGTGTATGACTCTTTGCAACCCTGGGCTCCTCTATCCATGGGATTTTTTCCGGCGAGAATACTGGAGTGGGTTTCCATGCCCTCCTCTAGGGAGGGGATCTTCCCAACCCAGGGACTGAACCTGCATCTCCTGTGTCTCCTGCATCACCGATGGATTCTTTACCCGCTGAGCCATCAGGGAACATCTCTGGCTGTCATTTACTGGTAGCTGCTGCACTGCTGCGTAGTGTAGCAACCTGCTGTGTGTGTGCTGGTAGTCTTGCTGCCTGACACTACTCTGAGGATTCCTGTCCAACTCCCTAGAAATCTTAGCTCTTTGTCACTAATAAAAATGCTTTTGTATAAAAACATTGCTTCTGAGTGGCAGCAACTATGCCTCTCTGTCCCCAGAACCTGGGACAAAACACAGTGTAACTCCTTTGTAAGGCTCATTTTGAGGGACAAAAATCATAGCAGTGGCCTCTCTGTGAGGATTTTTCTTATGAGGCTATGATATGACCCACGGTACGTGTTAATCAGTAACCTTGAAGTTTCCTAAAGAAATTCTATTATAGCAATAATTGAGGTGCTGTAGCATTATTGGAGAAGGCAATGGTACCCCACTCCAGTACTCTTGCCTGGAAAATCCCATGGATGAGGGAGCCTGGTGGGCTGCAGTCCATGGGGTCGCTAAGAGTCGGACATGACTGAGTGACTTCACTTTCACTTTTCACTTTCATGCACTGGAGAAGGAACTGACAACCCACTACAGTGTTCTTGCCTTGAGAATCCCAGGGACAGGGGAGCCTGGTGGACTGCCGTCTATGGAGTCACACAGAGTCGGACACGACTGAAGTGACTTAGCAGCAGCAGCAGCAGCATTATCATGGAAGAAGGAAATGGCAACCCACTCCAGTATTCTTGTCTGGAAAATCCCATGGACAGAGGAGCCTGATGGACTACAGTCCATGGGGTCGCAAAAGAATCAGACATGACTGAGCAACTAACACAAAGCATTATCATGGAAGCAGAATCTGACTTTAGCAAGTTTTCTAGAAACAGATGAGTCTGAATCCTTTACAGCTTGTAGCCCTCCAGAGTTCTCTATTAACCATGAAACAGGAAGGGTAAATGTGAAGGCCCATGCCCACATCATTTTAATGAACACACTCATGTGTTCATTACATGAATGTGACCCTGTTTAGGAAGGCACTGGTCCCATTGCCCTGTCCACACAAGCACCCTCTGTCAGTGCGTACAGAATCAATAAATAAACCTGTACTAAAGACCTACTCTGCGAAAAGGCGTAAGACTGTCTTTGGCTCTGACTCCTCAGCTCTGAGACAGAGGAGCAAGGACTGTGTAAGGTGCTGTAGAGGAGTTTGCAGCACAGGTTTTAATGGCTTAATGGGATGATAGTGACTGTGGGTTATCTGTAAGGTAAACAGTATACGGGTTGGAGCTAGTGCCAGGTTTGCTGAATTTGATGGGTTTTTCCTGGGGCAAGAGGTCAGGCTAATGGGAGAGTGAGAAATGCTGCAGCAACAAAACGATGGCAGCAGCTTCAGGAAGCAGGAACCGATTGGGTAGGAAATAAAGTATCCTGTTCACCTTCTCTTCATCCCATTGGGAGAGACCCGCCCTAGGATTCTGGGAATAGCCAAACACACATCTGACACTGGATCTCTGCGATTGACAGCAATTTTTTAATCACACATATTCACATCCCAGGGGAGGAGGACACAAAACACCATGTAGTGCCATACAGGGCTGCTCTCAGACGTATGAACAAACGGGGGCTGCAGAAGGCAGGCTTTGTAGTAACAAGAGGGTGAGGTGACCCTTGGTTCCCACAAAAGATCTGATTTGTTTGTTTGAATAATTCCACAGGCTGTGGGGAGCTGAAGCCCATTAGGTTGAGGATGGGTCGTGTGCAGCTGGTGCAGCCAATAGGGAAACTAGTGAGTAGGAGACCTTTCCCGCTGGGTGAGGGGCAAAGTTGCGAGGGTAGAACTCACGGTTAGTCCTTTGAGACCCTTAATATAAGGCTTAGCATGTCAAGGCAGCACATGAAATTTTAGGCTTTATAATACATGTAGGGAAGTAATAAAAACTACTTTGTATATTCCTAAATTATCTTAAATGTAAGGATCTATTTTGGTTTTGCATAGATGATAAGGATTTTTTTTAATTACATGAAGTAATAGTTTCTTTGTCTTAAATCATTTTCTAAATATTCTTACTTAGGCCTGGGCCGGGGAACAAAACCCTCATGCTAATAGTTGAGAGTCAGTTCCTAGGCAGGTTGATAGGGAGTCTAGGGGTCCCCAAGGAGAGAGGGCTCTGGAATTCTCAAGGAAGAAGAAAGGACAAACTTTTTTTCTTTCTCCACATTCCTTAGGATTATATACCAATAATGTATCCTGCCTAAGGACAGTCTTTGGATTCAACCTTCTGTTATCTTAAAATGTTAATTATGGGATTAGACCTGGTCTTTACAAGGATGTATCTTGCCTGAGGACAGTGTTATCTTAAAATGTAAATTATGGGAGTAGGTCGGAGGAGGTCTTTACAACCTCCAGATATTCTTTGGATTCATTGGATTATATAACTTCATTGTTAACACTAGCAAGCGGGTACTCTTTCTACCCCCTTCTGATGCCTATGTCAGAAGCTTTCTCTATCTCCTTTATACTTTAATAAAACGTTATTACACAAAAGCTCTGAGCGATCAAGCCTTGTCTCTGGCCCTGGATTGAATTCTTCTCCTTCGGGGGCCAAGAATCCCGGTGTATTCGCGTGATTCAGTAGCAACCTTTCATCTTGGGGGCTCATCCGGGATCCTTCAGGACAAGGTAAGGATGCTTGTAGCTTTAGTTCTTTGTTCTCTTAGTGAACACGTTTTCTGCTGTGCTTTACTAACTCTACCATGTGCTTGTGTGAATGAATGGCATGCCCTGCATGAAGCAAGTAAGGAGCCCTGCTCTGCGGTTCCATGGTGATCTCATAGGGCTTATGGCAGAAACCTGTCGGGGGTTATACCGACCTGCCAATGCCAAGAGGCACCCAATGTCTCCTTCGGGAACCGACCAGAAGTGGGCAAAGCGTGTGGACCGAACTCTCCTTTCTTGGTCAAGCTTTTCGGTCTCTTTGACCATTTCATAACTCCTTGGGAATTAGAAGTACTAACCTAATCTATCGGATCATAGACTTTCAAAGGACTTGTGATCTATACTGTTATTGTGTACTGTGGCTTAGGTCCCAAACTTGGATTGGTAGCCAATAACGTGCCTAGCCTTGCTAGGAATCGAAAGTTCGGAAACTAGATGGAGCTCTAGCTCCCAGAACATCTCTGAGGTTAAAGGTTACCCAGATTGGGACTGCGATGGGTTTTTTTTCTTTGGTAACGCCGGCTCTTAGTGGATCAGAGGAGGCTGTTATACTGGTGTGGTGATGCTTGGAAAGAACATCTCAGTTTTATGTTCGTGTCGGTCTTATTGTAGCCAGGAATCAGGGTCGTGCACAGGCACTCAGGTGACGAAAGTTTCCCACAGCGGTCTTAGCTTGGGAGGCATTCCGGAAGGTTACTCTGATTCACCCCGGGTGACATCAGAGGCAAGCAAGGTTAAGGGTGAAGAGCTGGACGTCCAGTAGGGATGCTATCAAGTCTACCCCTGGTACATCCCCACCCCATCTCGGTGGTAGAACCAGGAGGGACGAGTACGGTGCCTGCGTCGGTAAGGGACAGACTAAGTCCGACCAGGAAGGAAAAGCTTTTGGTGTAACGTCTGTCTACACCCCCATCTAGAGCAGGGAGGGACGCCTCCAGTAGAAAAATGGCGCTGGTCGCTTTTTTTCTCTCTTACAGATGGGAGCTAACAATTCCAGCCTCACTCCTTTGAACTGTATCCTGAAAAACTGGGATAGATTTGATCCCCAGGG
>NW_011494713.1:3575163-3578659 GCF_000754665.1 Bison bison bison
TTCGCCATGGCTATGAAAAACATTCTTAAACAGCCTGAGAAAAATGCCCAGAGGGGCCCAGGTGAAAAGAGATGGGCTTGCTACTGCTGTGGAAAGGAGGGGCACCTCAAGCGGGATTGCCCTCAGGCATCTAAGCCGCCCCCGGCTCCATGTCCGGTCTGCAAAAGACCACACTGGAAGAGAGACTGCCCCCAGAGGCGCAGGTCTCTGGGGTCGGACTCAAGACAATCAGGACTAAAGGTGCCCGGGGGTCCCCACACAAGCTCCCATCCTAATTACACCTGAGGAACCCCGGGTATTAATAGTTGTGGGGGGCCAATCCGTCAATTTCCTTTTAGATACTGGGGCAACTTATTCTGTGCTTACTGAAGCCCCTGGCCCACTTTCTTCCCGATCCGCTTCCGTAATGGGACTGTCTGGAAGAGCCAAAAGGTATTATTTCAGTTATTCTTTATCTTGCAACTGGGATTCTGTGCTGTTTTCACACGAGTTTCTGATCATGCCAGAATCTCCCTCACCCCTTTTGGGAAGGGATATACTGAGCAAGGTCCATGCCTCTATTTTCATAAATATGGAGCCCTCCCTTTCTCTCCCTTTAATTGAACAAGATGTAAATCCTAGAGAATGGGCTGATGGAAAATCTGTGGGTCGAGGACAAAATGCTATTCCTGTAGTTGTTAAGCTCAAAGACCCACATGTATTTCCACATAAGAAGCAGTATCCACTGAAACCTGAAGTTAAGGAAGGGTTAAAACCCATCTTTGAAAATTTAAAGGAGCAGGGACTATTAATTCCCTGTAACAGTCCTTGCAACACTCCTATTTTGGGTATAAAAAAATCAAATGGTAAATGGAGACTAGTTCAAGATTTACAAATAATAAATGAGGATGTAGTTCCTTTACACTCTGTGGTGCCTAATCCTTATACTCTATTGTCTAAAATTCCTGAACGGGCCAAATATTTCTCAGTAATCGATTTAAAAGATGTCTTCTATTTAGTGCATTTGGCGGAAGAAAGTCAATTCCTATTTGCCTTTGAACAATATATAGGACAGTTAACCTGGACAGTTTTGCCCCAGGGATTTCGTGACAGTCCTCACTTATTCGGACAAAGTTTGTCACGGGATCTACAAAACTTTAATAGCTCTGAAACAGTGGTGTTACAATATGTAGAGGATATTTTGCTCTGTGCTGAGACAGAGGAAGCTTGTTCGCGAGCCTCAGAAGATTTCTTGAACTTTCTGACAGACTGTGGTTACAAGACATCAAGAGAAAAGGCTCAGTTTTGTCAACAATTGGTTAGATATCTGGGCCTAATCAAATCAGAAGGGACTAGGGCCATAGGCCCTGAGAAAATTAAACCTATACTAAATCATCCCCTACCTATGACTTTAAGACAATTGAGAGGATTTTTGGGAATCACAGGTTACTGTCGCATTTGGATTCCGGGTTACGGGGAACTTGCCTGGCCTTTATATAAACTTATAGCTGAAACTCAGCAGGCCCAAACTGACAAACTGGTTTGGTCTCCAGAAACTCAAAAGGCTTTTAAGGTTCTTCAGACTGCTCTCCTGCAAGCTCCAGCTCTGAGCTTGCCCACAGGGTCAGAATTTAATTTGTCACTGAAAGAAAAGGTGTGGCATTGGGAGTTTTGACACAACCCCGAGGGCCTCACCAGCAACCTATTGCTTATCTAAGCAGAGAATTAGATGTAGTTTCACGTGGGTGGCCCCACTGCCTAAGAGTAATTGGGACAGCGGCTTTATTAGCACCTGAAGCTTTAAAAATAATTAATGGACGAAACCTTACTGTACTGACTTCTCATGATGTGAGTGGAATCTTAAATTCTAAGGTTAACATTTGGATGACAGACAGTCGGCTTCTTAAGTATCAGTCATTGTTAGAAGGACCAGTAACTAAGCTTAAAGTTTGTGGAAATTTAAATCCTGCCACTTTCCTTCCTGAGAAGGAAAATGAAACACCTGATCACGATTGTTCTCAATTCCTAACTTTAAACTATGCAGCTCGGGAGGATCTAAAGGATATCCCATTACACAATCCTGACGTGGAAATATTTACAGATGGCAGTTCTTTTGTTCGGGATAGAAAGCGTAAAGCAGGTTATGCAGTGGTGACTGCTGAACAGGTTTTGGAAGCAAAATCTCTCCCCCAGGAAGCCAGTGCTCAGTTAGCGGAGCTTGTGGCCCTGACCCGAGCTCTAGAGTTAAACAAAGGGCAGTGGGTAAATATCTACACAGATTCTAAGTATGCTTATTTGACTTTACATGCTCATGCTACAATATGAAAAGAGAGACACTTTAAAACAGCAACAGGAGAACCTATTAAACATTTCAGAGAGATCGAGAGACTTTTAACTGCTATATATTGTCCTAAAGAAGTAGCTGTTATACACTGCAAAGGGCACAGCAGGGATGGGAGTAAAATAGCCAAAGGTAATCATCTGGCTGACTGTCAAGCCAGAAAAGCGGCACTTTACGAAACCCCTTCACTACAGACGCCTTTGATCTGGACAGGTCCTGTGGAACAAAAAAGACCACAGTACACTGAGGAAAAATTAGAAAGATATGAGGAACGAAGAGCAAAGATTACTGATAAAGGATGGTTACAGTCTGAGGATGGACGATTAATAATTCCTGAAAATGCTCAGTGGAAAATTCTTAAGGGTTTACATCAGAGTTTTCATTTGGGTGCCGAGAGTACTTACCAAATGGTTTCTCATTTGTTTAAAGGTAAAAATGTAATGAAAACTTTAAAGAGTATTATCAAAAGGTGTGAGATTTGTCGAAAAAATAACCCAAAGACTGAAAAGCTAGCAAAATCTGGATTACAACGAAGTGGAAAGTATCCTGGAGAAGATTAGGAAATTGATTTTACTCATATGCCAAAAGCTAATGGATATTCTTGCTTACAAGTTTGGGTAGATACCTTTACTAGATAGATTGAGGCTTTTCCTGTCATAGTGAACAGGCTAAGGAGGTTATAAAGATTTTAATCCATGAAATTATCCCCAGGTTTGGGCTGCCACGGAGCCTTCAGAGTGACAATGGCTCCGCCTTTAAAGCTGCTGTAACTCAGGGGGTATCTAAAGCTCTAGAAATAGAATATCACTTACACTGTTCCTGGAGACCCCAATCCTCCGGAAAAGTTGAAAAAGCTAATGACATTATCAAAAGACATCTGCACAAATTAACTCAAGAGACGCAGGACAAATGGATTAAAGTCCTACCCATAGCTTTAATGAGGGCTCGAACTATCCCCAAAAAGGAGGGACTGTCCCCCTTTGAATGTATTTATGGAAGGCCTTTCTTATGCACAGACATTGTTATAGACCCTGAAGCCTGGAATTAACTAATTATGTAACTCAGCTCTCAGCTTTTCAACAGGCATTAACAGAACTCAGGGAGACGACTCCTGACCCAGCCTCTGAGACAAGCAAGCCTCTATTTGAGCCAGGAACCGAGGTCCTCATAAAAACA
>NW_011494713.1:3579115-3583202 GCF_000754665.1 Bison bison bison
GACTGGTGCAACACTTTGTACTCTAACTATGGACATAATGTGACTTTTAATTTTGATTATACATTGTCTCGGTTCAATGACTATTTTGCTACATATAAGGTAAATAGGTCTAGATCTAATGGTTTTTTACCTGACGTTTATCAAATATGAGATGAGGTTACATGGCTAACTCCTGAAAAAGGACGTTTAATATCTACTGCCTCTATATGCTGGGAACAAACAGAGCTGTCCCCAAAAGTTAGCCAACAACTTACTTACAATGATTGGAAACAATTGGGATATTTGTCTCAGGAAACATGCAATGTAATCATTCCCGTGTTTTCCAATTCCAGTTCAGGTTCTCCCTTTGTCTGGCCAGGCATGAATTGGGACTGGATATCTCAGTCGCGCTGGCTTGCTCCAAACGGGACTTATTGGCTATGTGGCTCTTACCTATGGGCATGGCTTCCCCCTGGTTGGATAGGGAGATGTACCCTGGGTCTAGCCTTTACTCATGGCTTTATATTTTCAGAGCTTCCAGAAAAGCCTGCTAATTTACCCCACCTTAAAACTCGGTGGGCAAGGTCTGTATTTCATTGGTATGATTATTTGGTTACAGCGTTTGTTCTCTCTTTGAGAACTACAGATGTTATGTTACGAGTGGATGCTTTGACTAATTTTACTCAGCAGACATTACAAGATTCTCAAAAGGCTATTTCAGCTCTTAATGCTGAACAAGCACAAATTAGAAAGGTGGTTTTACAAAACAGATTTGCTCTAGATATTCTGACAGCTACACAAGGAGGAACTTGTGCCATTGTTCATACCCAATGCTGTACATATATACCTGATATGAGCACGAATGTTACTCATTTTACCAGCCACATGAACAAGATGATTAGGGCCATGGATACTCCTGAAGCCTCAATTGCCTCAGTTTGAGAAATGTTAACTAGTTCCCCATGGTGGACAACTATCTTAATTACAATAATTCTGGTTGTTTTGTTCTTGCTGTTTGCTCCCTGCATCTGTAATTGTATAACTGGATTTGTTTCTAGCCGCATGAAAGCTTTTAAGTTACAAATGGTTGCTCAAACTCCTGCTACTGCTGTAGCTTCCTACAGCTACTGTTTGGGGCCCCTGGATCAGATATCCTCAATATGAGGATTAGGAAAATATGTTGCCTCACCAATTTAGGGACAACGCCCCTTGTCAGCTCGAAAGTAGTTATAAAATGAGAACGACGCCCCTTTTCCCTAGACAACATAATTCTCCTTAAAAAGGGGGGGAGAATGAGTCAGTTCCTAGACAGGTTGATAGGGAGTCTAGGGGTCCCCAAGGGGAGAGGGGTCTGAAATTCTCAAGGAAAAAGAAAGGAAAAACTTTTTTTCTTTCTCCACATTCCTTAGGCTTATATACCAATAATGTATCCTGCCTAAGGACAGTCTTTAGATTCAACCTTCTGTTATCTTAAAATGTTAATTATGAGAGTAGACCTGGTCTTTACAAGGATGTATCTTGCCTGAGGACAGTGTTATCTTAAAATGTAAATTATGAGAGTAGGTCTGATGAGGTCTTTACAACCTCCAGATATTCTTTGGATTATATAACTTCATTGTTAACACTAGCAAGCGGGTACTCTTTCTACCCCCTTCTGATGCCTATGTCAGAAGCTTTCTCTATCTCCTTTATACTTTAATAAAACTTTATTACACAAAAGCTCTGAGCGATCAAGCCTCGTCTCTGGCCCTGGATTGAATTCTTCTCCTCTGGGGGCCAAAAATCCCGGTGTATTCGCGTGATTCAACAACAACCTTTCATAGTGTTTTTGGGAATGGTTTTAATTGAAATATAATTCACGTACCATATAATTCACCCAATTAAAGATTAAAATCAGTGATTCTTGGTATATTCACAGAGTTAGGCAAACATCACCCCTTCAATTTAAGAACGTTTCATCACCTTAAAAGAAACCCCATATCCTTTAATCATCACCTCTCAACCTTCCCATTCCCCAACCCTAGAAATTCACTTAATCTACTTTCTTTATATATAGATTTGCCTGTTTTGGACATTTAATGTAAGTAGAATCATATAGTTTGGTCTTTTGAGATGGACTTCTTTCACTAAACAGAATGTTTGAAAGTTTCACCCATGTTGTAGCACATATCAGTATTTCATTTTTTTATGACTGAGTAATATCCCATATATGGATATATACCACATTCGTTTATCCAATTATCAGTTGATGGGCATTTGGGTAGTTTCTGCCTTTTGGTTATTATTAGAAATACTGCTGTGAACACTCGTGGACAAGTTTTTGCATGAACATGTTTTCATTTCTCTGGGTATATGCCTAGAGTAAAATATGGGTTGGTAGAAAGTGAAGAGGAACTAAAGAGCTTCTTGATGAAAGTGAAAGTGGAGAGTGAAAAAGTTGGCTTAAAGCTCAACATTCAGAAAACGAAGATCATGGCATCCGGTCCCACCACTTCATGGGAAATAGATGGGGAAACAGTGGAAACAGTGTCAGACTTTATTTTTCTGGGCTCCAAAATCACTACAGATGGTGACTTCAGCCATGAAATTAAAAGACGCTTACTCCTTGGAAGGAAAGTTATGACCAACCTAGAAGCATATTGAAAAGCAGAGACATTACTTTGTCAACAAAGGTCCGTCTAGTCAAGGCTATGGTTTTTCCTGTGGTCATGTATGGATGTGAGGGTTGGACTGTGAAGAAGGCTGAGCACCAAAGAATTGATGCTTTTGAACTGTGGTGTTGGAGAAGACTCTTGAGAGTCCCTTGGACTGCAAGGAGGATGCAACCAGTCCATTCTGAAGGAGATCAGCCCTGGGATTTCTTTGGAAGGAATGATGCTAAAGCTGAAACTCCAGTACTTTGGCCACGTCATGTGAAGAGTTGACTCATTAGAAAAGACTCTGATGCTGGGAGGGATTGGGGGCAGGAGGAGAAGGGGACGACAGAGGATGAGATGGCTAGATGGCATCACTGACTCGATGGACATGAGTCTGAGTGAACTTTGGGGGTTGGTGATGGACAGGAAGGCCTGGCGTGCTGCGATTCATGGGGTCACAAAGTGTCAGACATGACTGAGCAACTAATCTGATCTGATCTGATCTGACCAAACAGTTTACCATAGTGATGTACCAGTTTACACTCCTGCCAGGTCTGTATGGACATTTCAGTTGCTCCAGAACTTTGTCATCTTTTGGCATTGTCGGGCTTCTTAATTGAATACTTTATGGTAGGCCTATGATAGTATCTCATTGTGGTTTTAATTATTTGTAGTGACTTTTAATGAAATTGTGAAACTTTTCATTTGTTTACTGGTCAGATAGATATCTTTTTCTGTGAAGTGCCTGTTCAAGTCTCTTGCCCATTCATCTACTGGGTTGTCTGCCTTTTTCTATTGATTTAGATATTTTTTTCTTTAGAACTCTGGATGCAACCTAATTTATAGACTAAATGTCATATATATGTATACACTATCATTGACTATACACATACACACATACACACACACATAATCTTTTACCCTTCTGTGGCTTTCTTTCTACTCTCTTAATGGTATCTTTTGATAAACAAAAGATCTTGATTATAATGTAGTCTGATACATCAACCTTTCTTTATGGTTAGTGCTTTATGTGTCCCTTTAAAGAAAAATGTCCTATCCTTAAGGTCATGAAGATATTCCTCTGTATTATATTCTAGAAGCTTTCTGATATGTTGTGACTACCCTAAAGCAACAAGATAGGCTTCCACCCACAATTTGACTCAAATGTCAAGACTGATTATGTCAGAGGCACATGTCAAGAAGTTATGAGAAGTTTTATTGCTTACATAGTTGAGATCTCTGGGGAGAGCAGGACAGACCCTCAAAAGCAGATCCTGAGCAAGCAAAGAGACTGGCTTGGACTTTTTATTGTAAATTTGGTGTTGGGGGTGGGGTAAGTGTTCCCATTTATGAGGAAGGGCCTTATGTGAATCTTCCACCAGTACCAAAGGACAGAAACCAGGCTTTCTTACCAGTTTCACCCAATAGAGGGCACAAGGGGAAGAGAGAGGGCTGAAGCTATAAAAAGCTAT
>NW_011494713.1:3583302-3585431 GCF_000754665.1 Bison bison bison
TGGCAGTCAAACATAAAAAATGAGTCAGACTCTTTATTATGTGGTTTTACTTTCACATTTAGATATACTGTACATCTGGAGTTGAATCTTATGCATAGTTTGAGGTAGAGGTTGCTTAATTTATTTTAACTTAAGAAAGAAAAGAAAGAAAGTGAAGTCGCTCAGTTGTGTCCAACTCTTTGTGACACCTTTGTGGGGTGTAGCCTAATATGCTTCTCCATCCATCGGATTCTCCAGGCAAGAATACTGGAGTGGGTTACTATTTCCTTCTCCAGGGGATCTTCCCAACTCAGGGATCAAACCCGGTTCTCCCGCATTGGAAGCAGACGCTTTAAATTCTGAGCCACCAGGGAAGCCGGATATCCAAATGACCTAGCTGCATTTACTTAAAAGAGTCTTCCTTTCTCCACTTTTCTGCAGTGCCACATTGTCATAAATGAAACATCTGTATATTTATAGACCTATTTCTGTATTCTCTCTTTTGTTGTGTGACTTTGTCTATTCTTGCACCAGTATCACATTTTCTAATTCACTTCAGTTCAGTCACTCAGTTGTGTCCAACTCTTTGTGACCCCATGAACCACAGCACACCAGGCCTCCCTGTCCATCACCTATTCCCAGAGTTCATCCAAACCCATGTCCATTGAGTCAGTGATGTCATCCAACGATCTCATCCTCTGTCATCCCCTTCTCCTCCTGCCCTCAATCTTTCCCAGCATCAGGGTCTTTTCAAATGAGTCAGCTCTTCACATCAGGTGGCCAAAGTATTGGAGTTTCAGCTTCAACAGCAGTTCTACCAATGAACACCCAGGGCTGATCTCCTTCAGAATGGACTGGTTGGATCTCCTTGCAGTCCAAGGGACTCTCAAAAGTCTTCTCCAACACCACAGTTCAAAGCATCAATTCTTTGGCGCTCAGCTTTCTTCACAGTCCAACTCTCACATCCATACATGACCACTGGAAAAACCATAGCCTTGACTACATGGACCTTTGTTGACAAAGTAATGTCTCTGCTTTTCAATATACTGTCTAAGTTGGTCATAACTTTCCTTCCAAGGAGTAAGCGTCTTTTAATTTCATGACTGCAGTCACCATCTGCATTGATTTTGTAGCCCCCAAAAATAAAGTCAGGCACTGTTTCCATTGTTTACCCATCTATTTGCCATGAAGAGATGGGACCAGATGCCATGATCTTAGTTTTCTGAACGTTAAGCTTTAAGCCAACTTTTTCACTCTCCTCTTTCACTTTCATCAAGAGGATCTTTGGTTTTTCTTCACTTTCTGCCATAAGGGTGGTGTCATCTGCATATCTGAGGTTATTGATATTTCTCCCAGCAATCTTGATTCCAGCTTGTGCTTCATCCAGCCCAGTGTTTCTCATGATGTACTCTGCATATAAGTTAAATAAGCAGGGTGACAATATACAGCCTTGACTAGTCTGTTCCATGTCCAGCTCTAACTGTTGCTTCCTGACCTGCATACAGGTTTCTCAAGAGGCAGGTCAGGTACTCTGGTATTCCCATTTCTTTCAGAATTTTCCACAGTTTATTGTGATCCACACAGTCAAAGGCTTTGGCATAGTCAATAAAGCAGAAATAGATGTTTTTCTGGAACTCTCTTGCTTTTTCCACAATGCAGCGGATGTTGGCAATTTGATCTCTGGTTCCTCTGCCTTTTCTGAAACCAGCTTGAACATCTTGAAGTTCACAGTTCACGTATTGCTGAAGACTGGCTTGGAGAATTTTGAGCATTACTTTACTAGTGTGTGAGATGAGTGCAATTGTGCGGTAGTTTGAGCATTCTTTGGCATTGCCTTTCTTTGGGATTGGAATGAAAACTGACCTTTACCAGTCCTGTGGCCACTGTTGAGTTTTCCAAATTTGCTGGAGTATTGAATGCAGCACTTTCACAGCATCATCTTTTAGGATTTGAAATAGCTCAACTGGAATTCCATCACCTCCACTAGCTTTGTTCATAGTGATGCTTCCTAAGGCCCACTTGACTTCACATTCCAGGATGTCTGGCTCTAGGTCAATGATCACACCATCGTGATTATCTGGGTCATGAAGATCTTTTTTGTACAGTTCTTCTGTGTATTCTTGCCACCTCTTCTTAATAAATTCTGTTTC